>NC_091948.1:14085328-14321559 GCF_041260155.1 Ptychodera flava
TAACATTTGTTTATCTGTTGTTGTCTTGCAGACGCCATGACTTGGCAAGGAGGTTGGGCACTGGGCTCTGAAAAGTCAACTCTGCCGCCGTTCACTCGGTTTATGCCTCAGGAACGGAGGTTACTGGTCAAGAGTTCGTTGAGTGAACATGCAAACAGTATTTAAAACGGAAAACTGCCACTCCGGTGTAACAGCGTGTTTCCCTACTTCGGGGTTTAGACCTAGTAAAATATGCAAACCGCGGCGAAGTGGATATAGTTGCGTGGTGTCTTCAGACCTCCTTCGATACGGGGCACAAAAATTCTCCGGAAACATCAAGCAAGTGTCGAAAGACGCCTTAGAGTAAACTCCGTACGTGCGGTCTGGCCGAAATGGCCCGTGAAGTGTTTGTCGATCTCCAAACCGTGTAAATTAGACAATATTTGTTATTTGAAACATTGAAGCGGGGACACAATAGGGCATTGTGCCTATTCAATGTGATGGTTCGAGTCGCTTCCAGCGCCGTCTATAAAAACATTACACTTGTAGAAACAAGAGGTGTCCATAATACACAACAGCTGAAAAGTGAAAGTGGGCCAAAAAGGCACCAACTGTAAAGCCCCCTCTCTTGTTTGTGTTTCTTCACCAAAAACTTTTGAAACCCGATTTTAATTGTCAACATTGTGGTATTTGCATGAATTGATTTAGATTATTTTCTAATCGGACGGCCATGACTCAATTGAAATGCTCGAAAGGCACAGCGTGACTCGGTCAGGCATTACACCAGCCCTGGTAGCTTGTGAATAAGAAATGGGGAACTTCCATGGAATTGTGTTTTGCACTGTATGACGGGACAGCAGTGAGAGGGTATGATGATTTTAAATACGTTGTACAGTTCCTGAGCGGCCAGTGATCGAAGCTACTTCATTATGAGGAATATTGAATCATCGATGTGTTGCGAATCCCATGCGAATGCATGTCTTAGATGCCCAGACGTCATTAAATCACAGGAATATTGAGCGAAGCGTTCAGATGTAGCCTGCTAGGCATCGCATGCCAGTTGCAAGTCGTTTTTCATTCTTACCGTTAGGCCAATGCGTCTGATTGTTTCAATCTTAAGGTCGCGATGCGTGGGAACCGCGATTTTTTCCCTCGCTCGGGAATGGCAAAATAGAATGTACTGAACAACGGGGTCAGTAATGATGAAAGCCCCTTGACTATTCAAGTCACGATTAGCATAATTGTACGGTAGTTGGCATGCTCTGTCCCCTCATTAAAAAAGTCGCTGATGTGAAGGTGCTACCCTATGCCTATGTTCTCAGCGTTTGGTTTCTAGTATGTCCCTGGCCAGCATAATAGATGCTGACGCAATGCGTGACGTCCAAAGTGAAGTAATACCATGCTATCGATTGCAAGTTATGATATTACCAGCTGTAGCGATTTCACAGGCTGTTCATAATTTGCTATTGTTTTACTACGATCATTTCATAATCCTATTTCCGCTGTAAAAATTTGAAAATTGAGAGCGGTAAAGTTGTCACATCATCATCATCATCGCCATCATATTATCTCTCTCTCTCTCTCTCTCTCTCTCTCTCTCTCTCTCTCTCTCTCTCTCATATATATATATATATATATATATATATATATATATATATATATATATATATATATATATATGTCTTGATGAGATCCCTGTCTATATATTAATCTTCATTCACAGTAAGCTGACGACAGTTGGTAATGTTCGCTAAGTATGTGTGGTTCTGAGTTGCTTGTCACGTGATGTGAGTTGGCTAACGTTATCCCGATGCAAGGGGCGTTGGCAACTGAAATTCAAACCTTGAAAGAACATTTTCGATTGCGATGTTCTCCAAGCGTTGAAGCTCTGGGGTGTGGACTGTGAACGAGTTTAAGTCATTGGACAATGCAACCGATTATTATTATGTCCTATATGGGGAATAATGACAGGGATATGTTTTGATACCAGTCTTCTAGTACACCACGAGGATTTCATTGTACAAATTATTCTTTCACTTGTTTATTGGTTGTTAAAATGAACTAAAGTGAATGGAGCATTTGAAAGTACATTCATTGACGGGTGATGTATCCTCGTTGAATACACAAAATATTTTAAAACAAAGTGTGAAAAGCCGGCAAAGAGCGTCCTTTGACTCCCGAACGTCAACACAACACAGTTGTTGCCCATCTGACAATCGCGTGCAAGCCGTATCCCGCATCAGTGATATGATGTTATTGGCCATAAATGAGTGAAGCGATGGGAGATATATCTATTCGATCTGGAAAAACGGCAGGAAGTACTTAAAGGGACATTAGCTGTAACTTTTGACTAATTTTTCACTACTCTGTTTCAATGTATCAACTACAGAATTTTACTATAATCCGATCATCATGACCAATGCCCGGTGTTCTGCTTGCCAACACGGCCTGTATATGTGAAATGACCATTGTTACTGTTGATTAATGTATTCTAGACTAAGTCCGGACCTGAATACAAAATTTAAACAATAACAATGCAGATTATACTAATATAGGGTATATTTATGAGCTAAATATTAGGAATTCCTCCATGGTTCAGGGATTCAAACCAGAAACTGCAGATGATACACGGAACAAACAAAATTTTAAAAATGACCAAAGTTACAGCTAATGGATCTTTAATGCTAATGTGAAATGGGCGATAAACCTAACAGTAGTTATTGACGTTTGATCGAGCCATGGCAGAGTCACAATCGCACTCTTCAGAGTTCGTATGGGGAGTGAGGGGGGCAGACAAAGGAATGATTACATCAGTGAGCACCTGCGAGGGTCGACCATGGGGTACTCAACGTAATGGTTCGACGAACTTCTAGTGGTGAAGATACCATCAGCAAACAGAAGTGGACTTTACAGTAGCAGCGTAACAGAGTAACAGGTATCGCATACCATATAACTTTAACGCGTAGGTCTAACAGTAATGATACAGAAAGCCCATTAAAATAACTCGAGTCTTGTTCACAAATGGCCTTCTGACATAACGGAGTAGTAAAAAGATTTTCTTGCGCGAAAAATAAACCGTTCTCGTCTGTTCCCCCGTCCAAGAACATTGTTCAGGTGTTAGCTGCCCTGGATGTGATAACTACATTCAAACGAGATTATGTACCTCCAAGCTCCAAGACACACACCTGATAGAGACGCAGGAGACACAGAGATTAAAAACTCCGATTGAAAATTATGTCTGTGTTTTCCCTCTCTCGAAGCTATTTGTCCAACGGCGTCAAAGACAGGCTCAAATCACCTTTTCAAGTCTGGCTACAAAACCTCCGTGATGATCTTTCTGGGATAAGAGGCAACATGTCGCCTTGCCACTTACAAGATACATGTAAGTCTGGGATTTCTTGCCCTGTAAGGAATTTGCGGGGTCGTTGACCGCAATTTTCCCGACACCTTAGCCGCCTTGGGTCTATCTCTTGCCTCGCAAACATCAGTATATGTTCAGCTGGGCATGAACATCAAACGGGAATTATTTGACGTGTTAAACTGACGTTTTTAAGTGGCACCTGGTACCTCGAATTAGACTTTGCTTAGGGTCTGACCAAATCACAACGAGGCTTTGTCTGTCACTTGACAGCACCTGAATGATGGTTCAAGCTCATAATTCACATATTCACGATATCCAGCTTCATAGCTATAGCTTAGAAACTACGATAGATGTTCAGGTATAGATGCATGTAAATAAACCAGTGAGGAGCGTTGTCCGGATCTTGGACGTGTACTTGACGAAGTCACCAAGCCAACAAGATCCTTTTCCACTGGATTGCTAAGAGAGCTTCAAGAGGATATTGTTATCATTGATTCAGATAAAAATCGTGATACGAGGTTTTGCCTGAAGAGATGATAGAAAACAGTGAAAGGCAGAAGCTTGAATGAAACGGTCACTTGTCCAGATGTGTGATATGCTATATTATGGTGCAGCTGTCACATAGTTTGGACGGGTCTCCGCGTTGGGGTGTCCACATTAAAGCCCCAATAGCTGCTAATTTTATGCATTATTTTTATGATTTTATTTTCAAACCAAAGTTGGTTTGTGTAAATGTGCTAACTGAATGACTTGTATTGAAGTATCACTGCTCGCTGATTTGGACCGTGCCTACACGTTTTAACAGGTTTAACAATAAATGGGTGCCGCACCCATAAAATGGCGCCCTCACAGGAAAACACAAAAAAAAACAGTATTTCCTACACAAACACATCATGATCATACCAGAAACAAGTATGATGCCATTTACTTGAATGCACAACACAGGATGGTCAACATTTTGTTGTTGTAATCTTTATTTTCTCTGTTAAATGATGAGTTTTTGAAAATGGCGGGAAATCTAAAATGACGTTCTAAAATGCCACTTTGACACTCATAGCAGCGTTATACACTTTTTCAATCTCTAATGGGCTTTATTCAAAGAAAAATCTAGGAAAACTAAGGATATTTTGAGTTTGGTTTTTCAAACATTTGCAGCTATTGGGGCTTTAAAGAGCGTTTTGCAAAAAACTGCAACGCAAGCACATTTACCCATCGATAGCTGTCACTACCTGCACCTGAGGTATTTATTCTGGAATAGGGATGGACGGCCGAAACCTGGAGCCTCACCCCCGCAGCACCCATAATCTTACACGTGTCCATTATAATCACAGGTTTCTTTCATTGATACCTTATGCAGTTCTAAGTGAAAGAAGTCGACCGCCAAATGATACATTAGCTTGAAAGACCCTTTGGCCTGACTTCAAATTGTGGTTGAATGACCATGGGTCTGTTGTGTTCGCGCTGGGGAAAACCTGCAAAGAGTTAAAATTCTTGCTCCAGCGGCATGCCACTTATGTGCGGTATCGGATTAGTATGCTGTGCAATTATATTGTTAGGGAGCAGTTTGATTATAATATAACCGTTGGCGAGCAACCGTTTTTCACTGTGAGTAAAAACTGCGCAAAACGCCACCAGAGCCATCCTTCTCATTACCCTAAAATCCCAGTGATGGAGGAACTGATTGTGCTCTCAGGGCAAGCTGCAAGCGGCCAAGATTTTGATTGGCTTCTTCAGTAACGGTGAGAATCGAGGCCATACACGGAAGGATGGCTTTTCAGTGCACCGAGACTGCATCAGCAAAACAAGACTATTACTGGTCTATGAATTGAATTGCAATATGCGTACCGGACAAGACCGACTTTTGTCTTGGTTGAACTCTCCGTCATCCTCCGCGACGACTGATGAAAAGGGCCAGCAACGAGGGGTGAAAGTTCCAGTGTTGTAATGACAAAGAAGAGTCTATGTACGACAGAATAAAAAGGCGCTATTGCGACAAAAAGGCTAGACCACAAACTTGACCGGGAACCAAAACAATTTGTTTCTTTTCCAAACACAATCGACCCGATCCAGTTTCGGGGAAATATAGATTCTCTATGAGCGGCCAAGATCGTCATAAACGTATTTCGTATGCACTTTGTTATTTGCTATTTAATTTTTTCTTACCAGAGGTACAAAATACCTAGACGCTGGCGGAGAGATAACGCTACCGAGCGTCTGGGTCTTGAATATTGGGTATTGTTTCCCTGAATCGGCAATTGAAACCGAATGTACGTGTCAACGCCAGATTCAGATTTGGTGTCGTTGCAACGTAGTCGACACGTTCCACGTGACAATAGCCATTAGCGGGCGAGAAAGCTGCCTGTACACTATGATGCGCAAAACAGGGCTGATCACCACGGTGTTTCTCGCATTGACACCCCGTCAACGCTAATATTGGAGGGTCTGTTGCAGTGCACGTAGTCGCCGGCAGAAGTACAGTAGCGGCGGTTGCCTTGAAAACAGGACCCTTTCTGCATGGCGTTGGCTTATAGATACCCTGAAGACACTAATTAACGAATTAGGAAAAGGCCTAGGCCCTGCTTTTTTCAGCAGTTTTATGTTGTATTGACTTTCTCAGAGTACAGGCTGTTTGTACGAACTGATCGAAATCGATGGATAGTAGTGTGTGTATGTATGTATGTATGTATGTATGTATGTATGTATGTATGTATGTATGTATGTATGTATGTATGTATGTATGTATGTATGTATGTATGCGTTGTAGCGAAATCGACGACCCTACTATCCAAATTACAATTTGATGGCTAATATACTTGAAAATTTGTAAATAAAAATTTGACCACTATATAAATATTTTATGTCTACATTTTTCTCGGCCATGAAAAGGCAAGATTAAAATAACGGTAAATTGTCATGTCTGGGGCAAACAGTAATGTTCCCTATCCCAGATGGTAGTGTTTGCGCTACGACGAAAGATATTTACCACGTACACACACATGTAGCTCCTCGTGTGTCGTTTTCTTTCTCTCTCATGACGAGGTAAAGGCCGTGGTCACGCTACACCATCGTTGCATCTGCGAAAGAATTTCGTTTGCGGAAGCCACTGGAAGCAAGGGTCATAAAATGATAAATCGCGTTATTTTCTTGTTACTTACCAGACCGTCGCAGTTGCTAATGGCGACCTTGGAGTTCGACCTCGATGTGACGTGACCATGGTAATGACAAGAGTCCTGCCCAAGGTGTTTAATCTTCGATTCCGTAATGTTTGTACGTTTTCTTTCCACCACAAAGCCTGGTGCCAAGAGCTTGTGGTTCTTGGTCAGAGTGAGGTGGTGCTCGTCACCGTCCAGAGAAATCTTGAAAAACGCGGTGTCCGCCGGTGACCCCGAACCGGTACCGGATCCGGACAAGCTGCGGGGTCGCAAGCGTCGGTGGTAGCCCAGGTCGTGAGAGAGGAAATTGCCGTCGCGGTCGACTGCCTCCGGTGTAACGATGGTATACTGGGCTAGACTCCGCGCGAACTCACCTGTGTGGAGACACAAAGACGCTAAACTATTAAAACAAACGAAAAGAGAAGACGATAAAACAAGCTTAAACTTTTTGCCTGTAAAACAAACGGCTTTTGTGAACACCGTTGAGCCGAGCCGGGTTTTTTTGTAGTAGTGAAACCGTAACGCTAACAATATACTAATACTCGTTACTCCAAATAGCCCGCGCTTCTGCTAGCCATTGCCGCTTGCAGAATAGAGCGCCTGTGTGAGAAAACTATAAAAAATACTCCTCAATCGCAATACTCTTTGCCCAATAAAAGGTAGTCGCATGCTTTCTAGAAAGCAGCAAGTTGTCATGGTCGATTGGGAAGGAAGCTATGGGCCGGCTGACAGGGAGGGCTGAAATTTGGCACAATCGGTACAACAGCGAAAAACGAGTAAAACTAACCTTGCTTGACATGGGGAAAATCGAACGCCAGTGGCACAGACGCCGCGTAGTTGAAGTACTGGCACACGGCTAAGAAGCTTAAAACAACAACAAACTCAGGCATCATGGATCAGCCACGTTGAATGAGAAAAGTCGTTTCGGTTACAAGTTGCTCCACAGACTCCCAATGACAGGCTGCAGAGCTCAACGCTGTTCGGCTCGCGTCAGTCAGCTGTCGGGTCGGCTGGAGTTGCCAATGCTTTTAAATGCCCGCCTCGCTGCGCAGCTCTGACAATAGACCCCTAATCTGAGTTCGTGCCAATGTTGTTATAAAATATAAACACGGAGAACAAATAGAAGGTTTCTCTTGTATATCAAATAGCTCTTCAGGGGTGATCCAGTATTTCCTAGGGGAGGATGCTGTAGGAGACATGCGCGTCCGAGATGACGTGATGCTCTCACTCACCAATGGATGGTCGTGGTCGTCAAAGAACGGATTACTTACTTTGCCGCAGGACACAGTTACTCGCATTAAAGCTCATGTAAAAGACGGCGGACGCTTTATGCAATGTAATGGTTACCTTTATCGACGGTAATATCATGGTTATTTTACTATCGTTCATGAACGGTATCATCATCCGGCGCGTCAAGATTTGGCAAAGAAGCATTACAGTCGATCAGAAATCTGATCATGAAGTATAAATATTCATTGGAAAATGGAGCGCTCAATAATACTAGATGGCATTTATTTTAAAACATTTTAAAATCAGGAACAGCATACTTCAAGCACCCACTCTAAAGACGTCATTTGTCCATGAACATATATTTCCTTTACTTTTGCCCACTGGCAACCAATTGTTGCCCTCTCCCTGCGAAAATAAACCAAGCGAAGACAGACAAGCCCACAATCCCGTGCGCAAGTGACGTCAGGGGTATACGGTTAGCTGTTAGTCATATCGCATGCAATAAATTTCAAATCACACTTCGAAGTGACAGAGGCGTCAAAGATGATTAAACTTTGCGTGCATATCGCAGCATTGCTCGGATTTTCGACGTGTTCTAGAAATGATCTCAGCCTCCGATTGACTCCAGGTGTGACGGTGGTTTGATGGGAATAACTGGGGGCACTGACACGCAGGGCCACGTAATCTCTAAGTGCCCTTCTAATAGGGGAATCCTTCCCGTCAGGGATATGAGTTATCGCCGACCAGATCCAGTGTCTGTCAGTACAGAAGCGAATTAGGTGTTTACAAATGTAAACTACTTTACCGTGTTCCGGCCCTCCCACAACACTGATAACGATGGTGGGGGGTAATCGGATTTTTTTTTTCACTGAGGTTCGCATAAGACGAGTTTTTACGGGCATATATGGTCTAAAAAGAACTTCCTAAAATATCCTAGCAAGCCAACCCCCTATATGGTCTTCTCCCTCAATGTCCGCGCAAGGCCGTGCAAAGTCACTGCCCCTAACAAGTTGCATTGTCCTCCATCTTGACATGACAGTGATTACTATTACTATCAGCAGACACTCTTGGCCACGGGTTCAAGTTCTGAAAACTCGATGGGTGGTGAGTTCTCTATTGTGGCACTTGCCTTTGTTTTGGTATACTGCTGACGACATAGGGGTTAAATATGCAAGAGTTGCCTGGAAGAGAAGCGTTTACGCTGCGCCGTGGGGTCTGTTGCCCAATGCCACTCGATAACTCCGCTAAAGTCAGCAGTTACGGCCACGATTGCCATTCGCCGTGTATGGCTTCCGGGAAGGAGATACACGCTGGTATGAGTCAGCCCGACCTCATATAATCGTCGAAAGAAACACGTTATCTTCTACGCTGACGAACAAGAACACGCGTCTCGGAAGTAAAATTGTTTCCTGTTTATTGGAGGATGAGGGTTCCCTTTATTCATCAAATAGTTTATTCACCCCTGCGTTAGATGTACAGGCGATCGACCTCTCGGTACATTCAATGTAGGGCACGCAAAATCGTTTGTCTGGCGAGCGATCTCAAATGAATATATTTTAGAAAAATAGCATGAAAAAGAGTGTATTTCAACCTCGACTGTGGAGCATATCAAATATAGCCTGACACTCCACGGGTGTCCTGTCGACAATCGATGCCGTCTTTGGCTTTTGTTCGAATCTTTAGGTTAAGTGAGGGGTCCATTGCTTTGTGAAATGCACTGATTTTACCGAGATGGTCGCTGTGGTCATTAAACTTATGTAATCTTATTCGGTCCGACGGGCATGTTCCCAAATTGATCATTGATACCTGTTCATTGGACAGGACCACCGTCCACGGTAGACTATAATTTCAAGAAATGATTTGAACATCCACTTTGTGCGGGTTGCATTTAGACTTCGGAGAACCCTTCTTGCACGTTTGTTCCATATCTGTCCGCATGCGGGCAACATCTCAATTTGCAATGCAAGAACGCATCGAAACGGCTTTTTTCCTCTTTTGAGTACGGTTTTGAAAGCAAAGCCACAAAATAGATGCCGATTTCATTGTGATGCTGTATCAGTTCGGCATAGCACCATTGAAATCGATGTTTGTCGTCGGACACACACCAAGACGCTGTTATCAGACCCTGTACCGAAATAGATTGCACTATCTAGTTGTTGTAAGTCTTGTGTTATGTCAAAATGACGCGTTGCTACTGCAGTATATTACCAAAAATGGGAACAACTCCCTAGTCCCTGTTCAACAAAACTTTTGAAGATAATGTACGACGTTTTCCCGCGAGAAGATGAAGAGAGGCTTGTTTTGTTAACGTCATCATCCTAATCGTCATCATCATCATCTCTCTCTCTCTCTCTCTCTCTCTCTCTCTCTCTCTCTCTCTCTCTCTCTCTCTGTAGCAGTGTTTACCACGCTTCATGCCAACTTGAATAAATCATAGTGTAGTGTTAACGACAGCCTTCTGACATGATGGGCAAATGGATGACAGCCAGCCGCTGGATGACTCTGGGAATCACATTAAATGGAGGTTACATTTTCGAATTTCTGAGGAAGTCGAGCGGAAATGTTTTTTATTGATATTTGATTAATTTTCGGTATATTTAGAAAGAGGCCCAAGTTCATAGCATTGGCAGAGAGGTCAGCTCTCTCTCTCTCTCTCTCTCTCTCTCTCTCTCTCTCTCTCTCTCTCTTCTCTCTCTCTCTCTCTCTCTCTCTCTCTCTCTCTCTCTCTCTCTCTCTCTCTCTCGTTTTCCCTCCCGAGGTGGAATTGTATGTGTGTGGGCAGAGAAAAGTAAAACAAGTGATAATTTGGTCGAGATGCTGTAGGGTGACAACAGCGCACTGTTTCGATTCACGGTGCTTTCTCAAGCCGCAATTTCGGCCAGGATTATCGGTGTAATCCGTTGGAACGTTACGCAAGCAACGAGCTTTAAAGAGGTTCCTCTTACCAACTAACAATGTAAAATGTTAAATGAATTCGGTCTTTAGGATGATGGAGAGCTTCTAATTGGCTCTGCTGCCAGCAATGGAGCGCACAATACACTGTCTTCAGTCGGCTTTTCTTTCTCCCAGTGGTTTTCATGGTCGGTTTCTCGTGTATGCATATACGGTGTGTGTGTGAGAATTTTCGGCGATTGTACACCGTCGGTTTGAATTGTTCGCCAAAGATTGGAAAGTCGATAAAAATAAAAGAACTCGCTGAAGCATGCCGTTTCGACCACAGTAGACTCGGATTCATGGCTTTTTTTCACGGATGGGTTGAAAGGGGTTGTGGCGGGAATGAGACATCGCATCGCGTCGTCGTACAACTAAGTTCCACAAATGGGAGGGTCTGCACGGCGTACCGATAGCAAAGGTCATAGCTCATAAAGTTCACGTAAAGAAACGGCAGTTGGAACACTATTTCCCGACACAGAGGGGAATCTTAATATTTGGTTTTGGAGAATGAAAAAAGTGGTACAAAGTTCGCGGTGAGATGAAAGCAAAGCGAAGCCAACGTCGAGTAAATGCAAGAAAGCTTATTACATAACCTAAAAGCAACTCCTCGGTACGTTCAGACTATCTGGACTATCGATGGTTGAAATGTCTGCTTCGAATGGCAGCCTGCACTGCATTCTGAACGTACTTTGGAAAGACTTGCGCAGATAGTACGTCAGTTACTTTCCCCCCGCATTAACTATTTAAGTTTTTGATTCTGCGGAGTCGCAGATAACGCCGACAGTTGCAGGTCGATACGCAAACACTTGCATCTGTGCCTGGTGTAAACATCACCGAAAGAGCAAACATTGAGAGGTCGCGCTACTTTTGCCAACGCGTTGGGGTATGGTCATGACGTATCACCACTGAAAGGGGAAGAATTCACACGTCGATCGGTCCCGTTGTGTGTGTGCCGGTGTGTGTGTGTGTGCACGAACACGTCTCTGCTCTGGGAACAAAGACGAAACCCGTTCGAACAGTAGCTCTCAATCTTCATCGGCCACCCCCTGTCCATGTGTCCATTTGACTCTCTATCTCTCTATCTCTTATATATATATATATATATATATATATATATATATATATATATATATATATATATATATATATATATATATATGAGAGAGAGAGAAGAAATAGAGAAATATTATGTATAGATATAGATATACCTCTTTATCTCTCTTATATATATGTAAATATATATATATATATATATATATACATATAGAACAGAGAAAGCGATATTACATATACATGATATACATATATATATATATATGTAATAAAATAAATTTGTGTAGAAAAATTACATTTAAAAAAAAATAACTCTTCTATCGCTTGCAAAGTATCACTTCTCGTGTACAGAGAGTTGTTATATTTTCATATATTAGGCCTACCCGTAATTTGAATGAACAAAACATTCTAATTTCATGTACACTTCCAAAAGTTGAGTTCATCCATCAGTATATCCCGACACGGTGTCAACGACGTGTATTGACTTTACTAAACAAATGATTTTGTTTATATGGTCCGGACTGAAAACCATCTAGGCCACACACTGGGGATCTGTACCCCTTGACCGAGACGGCAAATTCTACGCATTACGAACTACTTTTAATATCCCTAAAATTGTCCTAATACAGGAGCAAAACTATGTTCAACCTGTACGATTTAACTTGCAAAGGCTGTCCTTAATGATAAAGTGTCCTGATTTCAGAGGCCACCGTATAGCCAGCTGAGAGTACACTGTGTTTACGCTACGTGACGTGATTTTGGCAGAACAGCTTTCGAGCCGATGAGCTCTGGAACTCAGTGTACGTTACGGAATCATGAATTTATCTGGAGTTACCGAGCCTAGGAAGTATCCATCACAGCGTAGGATGTAGTTGACAAAACATGGTGATCAGTATTTATTTAATATTTGGCCGTTAAGTTAAGCCTCCGACGGAAAGCTATCCTGGAAAGAATCATCATTTGAAACAATTCCACGACGGTAGACCGTGGTTAGTACAGCGTTCACTTGTATATTATACTTCAGTTGCGCAAGAATGTACCGTTGTAAAACTTGCAATGTTAAAGAGGCACTCCCACTTTGTAACATTTTTAAAACACATTTTTTTTAATGCCAACGGTCGATATTTGACTTGGCGACTGCGCGCGGATCGCGAGATATCGATAAAACATGTCATTTCCCGAGCGTATTTTCACATCTCGAAGTTTTACGATCGTTCTAATTTTGACTTGAAATCCCCGAAGGTTTGTTGTTGTGCTGATTGACGATATTCTAGGGAGTCTACAATAAGTTCGAACGACGCAATTAATTTAGGCCTACTTCCCACTGCAAAGACTTTATATACAGCATTATGCCATTACCTCAGGTAAGTTTTTTAATAAAACTTCTCCTTAGTTTTGTCGTTTTCATTATTCTAAATCGGTTGTATTATATTTTAACAATACCACGTAAAAATCAGTTTTTACATGTCAAATATTAGCTGCCTCCGATGACTACATTTTGTCGTCTGCCACACTGTACGCCGCGCGTGTGGTGCGCGCGTGGCATTCGTCTATGCATATCACGCGTCGGCCGCTATGTATCAACTGCACGTAACTGTGCTGGTCACCTTTGCCAATTCTGGTGGAATCAACAAAAATTGTTTTTCGTTTATACGCCAAGTCAGTAAGACTCAGCTTTCTCCCACAGGCCTTGACCGATCACCGACGCCAGTGGTACTGTGGCGTAGAGCAGCGTCAGTGTAGACTCGTACTCCATAGCTTAGTTTACAATGGCCCCAGTGCCGAACGTTCGATGTGCGGAAGCTGAATTTAGGTGGGCCACCGGAATTCAAACTTTTACTTTTTTGAGGACAAGTTTTTATCGATGTCTCGTGATCCGCGCGCAGTCGCCACGTCAAATATCGACCGTTGGCATTAGAAAAATTTGCTTTAAAAATGTTACCAAGTGTGAGTACCACTTTAAGGAAACTTTCACAGGACTCATCGAGAGTAGCCATGTTTAAAAAATGTGTCTAAAAAGTACCAACCATGCCTGATTTAGTACCCGCTACGAAAAGTTGCTGACTCGGCAGCATTTCGTTACTCGAATGTGAACTTGGTCACCAACAATCTGGTCTCTATCATCATTCCGTCCGCACGTCTTGGTCAGGTCTGAGTCCATAACCTTCTGTTTGAGGGAGGGTCCCTGTACCGAGGAAATACCCCATGTATTGGAAACACACATAAGACTGATAAGAAGCCTGCACCAGAAAAGATACGACTCTGAAATCTTAGTCAGCCCATGTTTCTTCGAAGTATGAATAAGTAATATGAGCTGCACAAATACTTAATATGCATTTCTTTAGGGCTTAGTTTATTTAATTTCTTGTCTCTTCTCGTGTCTTCCCAATTGAGACAATGACAATACCTTCATGTTCGCTAGTTGTCTACCGTAAAGCTCCTATTAGTTGTACCTTCCGATGTATTTTCCATTATTCGAGTAAGTGAACTGTGCAGAATACAAACAACAGTAGCAGAGCGATAGTAACTCTGTTATCCGGCTCGTTATCTTCTTCTCGTTCCGCACTACTGTGGTCTTTTAACTCCCTTTTCCCAGGTGTTTTACTGATGTCGAAAAATTCGACATCGGTAAACACCCGGATATTGTAGTAATGTTGGTTAAATTAGCAAATTTAAGCTCATCTACTTTTCCTATTTCTTGAATTCACTTGTTTTCATGGGTAACGTGTAATATTTCAACTTTCAGCTTTTGGGTAGCTAACACTTTTGATAATTTGAACAATTAAAAGATCCCGAATTAGTTCCAATCGTGTTTAATGCCAATGATTGTTCCGACTGTTCACAAAGCCTGTATGTTTTCATGTCAAATATTATCGTTGACAACTACATTTTAATCCAGATAAGAATTGATTTGAAAATAATAACACTTCGTATATTGGTCATGTTGTGATGTGTTTGCAGGGCAATTCTTTGAAATATTTTCATTACATCATGAAATGAGGAAGGGGAAATGATAGAAATATTATCAAACGCTCTAGCTACTGTTCCTCTAACCAAACACATTCCTCCTTTCGGGAGCGTGTTTTTTACGCGGTGATGAGAAAAGACTTCGGGAATGTTCGCAATCCGCCACTGAATGGTGGCAGGGTTAGACATTGGACGAACAGTCGAGGACTCCGATCCGCTGAACTTTCTGACCGCACTTTGCTCGCTCCTTACGACCATGGCCCAACAGTTGGAGGGGGTCGTGAGAACTGCACGAGCGTGCGCGACAGGTTCTGAAACGGTTCAGAAATTGTTTCCGTAGGCAACATTTTTTTAAAAGCTGAGGTCCAGAAATATTTCCCACTGCATTTTAAACGGTTTTGTTGGTGCAAGTCTGTTGTGCAGGCATGTTTTCCTGGGTCCAGTCTTGCGTCGCTAATTAGCAGTCATTACCACTTTGGAGATAATCAAAGCAAAGCTGAATGCGATAGGGATGGGGTTGCGTATGTAATGATATGAACAGCGGAAGTATTGGTATATTTTCTACATCCAAGTCTGTGTGTGGCCCGCGAAACTACATCCAAAACCAGCGAAAAAATTGCCCACCTGAAGCAGGAATGTTATGCCGTCAATCTTGAACGAGCCTCATCGCAGATAGACAAGGAAGACAAGAATTGAATAAAATTGCACATCATGATGCAATGTATACCATATGAATCTAAAAGGTAGCCAGCCATACATTTTGAATAGGATCTGAAAATTAGCTTTTCATTGCCATGCAATTTCGATAATCCCCCGAACTATGAAGAGAATGAGCAAATCCTCTCGTTACTTCACATGCCTTTAATTTTCCGGCGATTCCGACGATATTACCATTTACAGCTGATTGAGTTTGTTTAAAGCACCAAGGCTTCACCAACTCTATATAATATCTACTTGGCGAATTAAATGAGGCGTACTTTGCACGGTAAATCACTTGTACAGTCATGTTAAATACTTTGTGATAGCTTGAAATCAATCAGTCCGACTGCAGTGACTTGTACGTCTATGATCTTGAAACCGAAGGCTGAAGTCAGCGGTGATTTCGATAATGGAAACAAGCCTCGGCTTTCATTTAGAGCTTTATTTATAAAAACTTCCAACGTTTCGATCCTACACATAGGATCATCTTCAGAGATCTAAAAATGATCTACAAATTTTCTTCAAGTCTCATGTACGTTTTTCATTCTCAACATGTTGAACTCTCGTTTATTTCCCAACGCACTCTTATTCGTCCATGTCTTACTCATTTTTAGATCCCTGAAGAACATCCTCTGTGTAGGATTGAAACGTTGGAAGTTTTTATAAATAAAGTAAATAGTTTAACGGAGAAAAAAGTATCCTTAATTTTGGCCTGACGACAAGCATGTAGGATAGACACTTTCAGAGAGAGAGAGAGAGAGAGAGAGAGAGAGAGAGAGAGAGAGAGAGAGAGAGAGAAGAGAGAGAGGAGAGAGAGAGAGAGAGAGTGTGAGTGTGTGTGTGTGTGTGTGTGTGTGTGTGTGTGTGTATGTGTGTGGGTACAGTAGGTCACCTTGGAGAAGAACGGGTCGAGTTTGAGTATCAGAGCTTCGGCTCATCGATGCCTGGCTTCTGTCAAGCGTCACAAAACACCACCACGGGTGAAAAACTACGTATCGCCCCAGTCTAGTACTTGTTTCTCAACAGTGACATGTAAAATAAACTTCCCGATAAACTGTTTATTGAGTGTTCTTGCTAACGGTTTGACATCAAGCTGCCACAATACGCGTTACATGCCACTTTCACTGGTGGAAAGCCCAGCTTGTAGCGTGTCTGTTACACTGTCAGCTTCAACATTATGGTAAAAACAACGTCGCCCACGGGCAATTTGTAGGTCACATCATGGAAATCTATCAGTTGCCACGTTTCTCAGCTACATCGACTGGGATTAAGGACGAATTCCTAGTACACAACGTGACCTCCCGTGTCACTGCAGTGAACTTAATTTATCACTTGTCAGAATTTCTCAGCTTATTATGGTACAGATGGTAAGTCCAATAGAGCCACTCCATGTACAGGCAAAATGTTTCCGATTCGGAACACTATTGCAAAGTTCTTCGGATAATCGTACGGTGGAAAATCTAACATGTACTCTTCTGCGTTTTTATTTCGAATGAAAAGGATAATGAGGTGTTGATAATAACTTTACATTTTGCTACGAATATTCTCAAGAAAACTCATTCTTACGTTTCAACCAACGTAATTAATTGTTTTAGTACTTTCGAGCGTGATATCAGAATGAGGAAAATGTATTATTATTCTTTTAAATTAAAAACTCAAATACAACTGTACATGTCATACATGTGGTCGAAAATTATTCAAATTGTGATAATTGAGGAAAAAAGCAACAAACTTACAGACTCTTTCTCGATTTTTTTCAACTATCTATGTTCGCACAGTAAAGAAAGGCTGCACTCATGCTGCGTTGGCGATAGCCAGTTGTTAAAAACAAAGCATACTGACTAATGGGGTAGAGGGCTACCATCTGTTTCATGGGCGTCAGAGTTTCCATAAACAGAATTGACGATTATGGTACAAAAAGGCGTGTATACAGGGAATCCGGCACATCCCTGTAACAGTGAAGGGACTGATGCATAGGCGTGCAGACAGATATACCAGCCCTGGACAGGTACAGACTGTACCAGATTTTCAAAAAAAAAATTGCTACAGCAATGGTGTGAAAAGTACTTGCAGAGTTTCTATAACAATACCAATGTTTTTGACATTTTTACAACTGCGTCCAAGTGTAGCGTGGGTTACGTGTAAGGCACGTTTTTCTAAGCCAGTAGCATTCCTTTTTGCTGAAATGTATCATGTGTGTTGAAATCTGTCTGTCATTGTCAATTGTGTAGCGTTGTTGCAGAGGTATTTGCATAGGTCTGTATGTATACCAGGGTTCTTTACCAGGGGTATTTCCCGACAGTACGTGCCAGTGATGTATGTAGCACTGTACATAAGCTTTCACATTTGACCAGGTGATCCCAACTTCGAATTTCAGGGTTCAAAGGTTAGATGATGGACATGTATATTATACGAAAAAACAGTATCACAGAAAATAAATTATCAACTATAGCGTAAATGCTCTAAAAGATGCAGTGTCACTTGTGGATGGGGTGCACTGCAAATACGTGCATGGTGACTTCATGATTTGTCTGAGAAAGAACATTTAGTTGATTTCAAATACTTATTCTTGGGTTGACAATAGTGTACATAGGATTTGTCAGGAAGGATTGTAGTGTACACAGTTAGTATGACATTTAACTGTTGTAATCGGTATTGTGAATTTCTCCACCACCCAGCTGTTACGTAAACGGCATAATATTGGACTTGACTTAACACGAGTCATCTTGTTTAAGGCCCTTTTTGTCTTTGTGCATCTATTATTTATACTGCTTTTTCTCTTCCATGACGTCATCAACGCATCGCAGGTGAAACTAATACAATTTAGAGACCCAACTAGTGGTAAAGAGAAAATAACTGCGACTTTTCCTAACGTCTTCGTTATTTTCCGTTCTCTAAAGCAAACATATCTCCTTTATTCCTCTCCCTCGAGTATCTATTGAAATACCAGTATTAATCTTGTCAACACAACTAAATGATCAAAATATGGAATGCTGTTGTTGATAAATGACTGCTGGCGTGGATAAATATTCTGTTGTATAACATCGGATACTACACACATAGACTTATGAGACTCTTCAACAGTGTGGTTGCTTCCACAGGAAATATATAGCATTTCAAGACAAAAGGTTTTGTTAAAATACTTGCCTGACATAAGAATCCAGAGAAAGAGACAGACAGATAGACAGACAGACATACGGACAGGCAGATGCAGTGACACTCGTCCAGAAACACATACAAAGAGGTCAATAACACTAATGTAAAGTTTCACCAGCCGTAATGTTTACAGTGTTTTTTCTAAAATTTTTGTCTTGTCTGTGCAGAGAGGTCAGTTTTTTCTTCTCCCATTACACCTTGATAAGTGTCTGACGTGTCAATGCAGCTTTTATGTGTGAAAGGACCAGCATTAATATTGTTGTAGACGATTCAATTTTAGTTTGGATGATTTACATTCATTGCCAACGATGACGTTACTTATTGTGCTCAATGAATCTTATTGTGAGGCTTTGTACGTCGCATACTTCAGAGAGGAAAATAGAATACATCTGTTTTATAGAAGGGAATCAACGAAATTAAAAGTTACATCCGCAGTTAATGTATACCTTTTAAATCCTTTGAGCGCTAAAATCGATTTTTGACGCCCTTTACAAACTATACCCCTGTCAATTTTTTTTCAGATTTTTTGTACAATTTCGATAAAAAGTTTAGTCAATGAAATGTGATTACTGTTTGGTCCAAGATTGTCAAAAAAATTACAGAAAAATTCATATAAACTTAGTAAAATGTTGCACTAAAATTTTGGTGGGAAAAATTACAGCACTCCAAAGTGTAATTAAAACGGAGGAGAGAGATGATAATATTTAGCATCTGTTAGTAATATACATGCTTCATTGTTCATCACCTATTCAAACAATATACCAGTAGCTGGTTTACATTTGACAGCAATAGTATCATACAACTACACTGATTGTCTCTTTGATGTGAAAGTTACTTAATAAAACAGCATTTTTGCCTTTTTGATGTCCAAGGCGTTTTCAAATTTGTCCTGTGGCTATGACAACCCTCACGAGTGTAAGTCTTCCCTGAATTATGAGAAAAACATGTGTCAAATTTAAGCACGCTTTGAAGATTTAAAGGATTGTACAGAAGTACCCTGCAGGGATGAAGGAAGAGCGACCACCCTGGATTCATTTTCTAATATCAGGCCTTGGTCTTCGCATGGCGGCGATCGGCCACATCAGCAAATTTCAAGTCAAGTGTGAGACTCACTTTGCCAATCCTGGCTGGTCAACAATCAAGCATTTCAAGCATTCGCCAGTTTGTGGCTAAAGCTAATCCCACACTGTGTGATGCCGGAAAGGTGTAAACAAAAATTACTAGTTTTCCTCCTGTTTGTGGGTCAACGGCCGTCAGTACAGAGTAAAAATGCCCGGCGATCATTTCGCAGCCTTGTTTAAATATTTGACTGACTGCAAGGACGACATACATATTACAGCTGGTATTTCACTCAATTTTAATCGTACAATGATTTCTGCTTGAAGGTGTGAGCAACAGCTTCAAACCCTAAACGATATGTCTTAGTTAAGTTACAGCGGTCATTCAACTGAATTGTGTGCAGTTTGTAACTTAAGAAATTCTTGGGGTTTTTTCTAATCGAAATAACAGTCTTGTTTTCATCGCCCTTTAAATACTTCGATTTCTTTTCAGGGCTTATTAATTAAGTCCTCTTTTGTAACATGATCACGTGGCGTGTCTCTCATTTCATCGTTATGGGAGGGCATTTACTTTGGGCATTGTGGATTGTGTTTTTTATTAAGTGGATATAGTTGAACCTGAAAGATGCCCGACCAACAACTGGGCATACGCATCACTTGTTGTCGCAGGTTCCTTCTTCAGGGTTCATAAATAAAACTGATTATGCAATTTGCAGGAAAAAATTACGCTGTCACATCGCTGAATAACGCTGGAACTCATCGTATAATGGGATTATGATGGTTCATTGACTCTTTGTATTGACAATATAGTTTTATTTTGTCAGTAATTGGAAGGCTTAGGTATTGCTCCCTGTAATCGTGATCGGTTTGTTTTTCACATAACTCTGCACTATACAGCAAATCGGCAAATCAGTCAAGTGGAGTGATTTTAATTATATTGTGAGAGAATGCACGAAGGTGAACAGACTTTCGGTCAGTGACCACAATGTAGACTTATGACGTTGCAGAAATGGCATTTAGTTGGCCGAGTTTTAAAATTTGGTTTAATGACTCCAACTCTCATTTGCTTTTCATTGACGTTTTAGATAACCTCAATGTCCCTGAATGTGGACTTTGTGATCGTTATGAAATGGCAAAATGTGCCCTATGTAATTACGTCTAAATGTTCACACTTTATGCATGGTGGGTTTTTCCAAACCAATATATCCATGTATATCATCTTGATTGCGCTGCACACTTTTTTACTGCATAATCACAAAAAGCAGCGAATTTTCCTGTATCGTGGCACAATCTTAAATTTTCAAGATGGTCTCAAAGTCTTAAAAATGGTTTCAACAAAATCATTACATGAATTCGCAGATTTTAACATGCATGAATGCAGTAGAAACTAAAGAGTACGAAGAAAGATGCGTAAACAAAAATTTTCACGCACCATGCAGGCATTTTGCATCGTCAATAACAACGCGCGCGTTCAAATATTTCGGCAAGTCATCTATATTTTCACCGAAATACTGCAGGGGAACGCGGACATTTGAGACGTTTTGCTTCTTTTTGTGAAGATATCGGCACTATTCCCGCTATGGAGAATCGCCGGTAAACTTCTCATAGTGTATTCATTCTTTCACTTTTCAATTTCAGTGCCTTTACATCGATACATATTTAAAACAATAAGATGGAAGGGCATGAGCATGTGGTCTGTTGTAAAAACCTACAACCTGGTCTTTATTCGGGCATAGCACCTGTTTATCAACCTTCGTGGCCTTGCGGTACCAAAAACACATCGCTATACGCCTCGGCCTACGGCCTCGGGGAATAGCGTTGTGTTTCTGGTAACGCACGGCCCCTCGGAGTAATAAACGAGCATTATACTCTTTCATGGCCAGGTAATAGGTGTTTGATACGGGTGTGACTTTAAGATGCAGAGAAATATGGCCATGAAACTCATACACTTCTGTTGGTAGATTGTATCAACTGGAGAACAGGTGCCTCGACAAATTCTAAATTTCTAAGGTCGAGTTTAGAAAAGACAAAGTTTAGAATCCGTGACAAATTACGTCCACTCCTTCTGATGTCGTGATTCTTGATATATCATATTCTAAAACACTTGTTTTGACATTTTTGATTTGAAATTTTGATGATCTGAGTCGTGACAATGCCCCAGTCCTCAAACGTTCACAGTGAAAAAAACAGAAGGCAGATGCACGACATCCTTCTTTTTATATATATCAATACAACGGCACCAGTCTTTAAATCAAGTAAGTCAAAACGTCTTTTTAGCGTGACCAACGTGCCAACTATATCATTGGGCACATTGCTTTTATTCCTTTTGGCCTATACAAATTTAATATTCGATAAGGTACCCTTTTTGCATATGAGTTTGACCCTGGTTTGACCCAGAGTTTGACCCACAGCGCCCTCTATCGTTAATTTGATGGAAACGGGGCAGAATACATGGCAATCATGTTGCTAAAAAGGCTTTGCTACAGCACCAACTTTAATCTTTCATTTTTTCAAATTGTTAAAGATGTCATATATATACAAATTATTTTATGAACGTCACATTACGACAATCAAGATTTTAAAAAAACTAAATTTCGCTAGTTATAAAATGTACCATTCAAGCTCGAGCACGGTAATGAGATCACCCAGCACGGGCGGCCGGTCGCAGCGGTTGACCGGCTTTCATTGGCAGCACCTGCGTACTCGTGTGCGGGATACAGGGTAGCTGTACGTATCCACGGAGTTGTTGTGCGGTCGGTGTTAGTTTCCAGTTTTTATATGCTTGCTAGCTACCAGAATGCGAAAACAGCGAAAGAAAACACTCATAAACGAAACAGCACTGCTAAACAAATGTCAGGACGACGGGTAAGCTTACGGCCGCATTTAACGTAGCTCTGCATGGCTGTATTTACGGCTTTATACGGCCTCCCACCATAGCCCGGCTGACTGCCATAGACAAAATCGTTGGTAGCACCTCGGAAATACGGCCCGCAGTTTCTCCGCCGAAACAGCCGATTTTGAATCCAAAACTTGCGTTGATCTACTTTTTCGAGCACACCCACCTCGCTTAGGTACATGATGTGCTTAGCTGCGCTTGTAAATTTACGCAGAGCCCAATTTTCTCTCTAGGCCTATATGCGGGGGAAGCGTTCGTAATTAGTGTGAGCAGTTTTATCGCAGTTCACTGCAGTGGCTTCGCTATCTATTACTGAAATGGTTGTAATCTGATTCAACCCATGAGCACTCGGGCGAAAACCAGCCCTGCAAACAACATGAACAAAAGAGCATCGCGATATCGAACTTCTAAAGTCGACGTTCATCGAGGAGTGCAACCAGAGAAAATTATGAAATATGTAACAAATCTGATGAGCAAAAAGAAAAATATTTACAGGATAGAAAATGTTCATCGTCGATAGTAAATAGCCGAGTGGTTGTTAGAAATAATGTTAATTATAGACTGTTACATCGCGATGTTCATTTGTTTGCAAGGCTAGTTTTCGTGCGAGCTTGGCCAGATCTTTAAAGGGGAAGTTCACCTAGGATGATTTTTACATATGTGGTAGCTCTGTGGTCATTTACCCAGGAAAAACTATTTTCACAATTTATAACTCGCAGGATTTTTACAAAAAACGATAAAATAGTACAGAAGGTTGCCCATGTAATTTGAATCATGGGGGAAAAAAGCTCCAAACTTGTAGCTTGCGCAATGTGATATGGAAGGGACCATCTTCGGACGGGTATGGCCCCCACATTGTCCACTCACAGTAACACAGTAGTAAAGAGTAACACAAAATCTGACAGTGGAAATTTTATTATAAGTGATTCATTGTTTATGCAAGGATACTCAGTATAAACAAAAATTATGTAAATACGCACAGCCTGGTTTAAGCATGGGTGAGTGGACAATGCTTTACCCATGTGAAAATGGTCCCTTCCATATCACATTATGCAAGCTCTAAGCTTGGCGCTTTTTCCCTTGATTTAAATTACATGGGCAACTTCCTTTACTATTTCTATCGTTTTTTGTAAAAAATCTTGCAAGTTATAAATGGTGAAAATAGCTTTTCCGGGGTAAGTGACCACAAAGCTAGCACATATGTAAAAATCATCCTTGATGAACTTCCCCTTTAAGGTTGCGAAATCCTCGATATATATCGGAAAGTATTTACCGCGATTTGAAAAATCTGTAGTATCGTCCGTTTTTTCGAAGTTGGGGTCGAACTGAGGAAGTCGTGCTTGCTCGGATCTGTAAAGTGATGAAATCTTCGATATAAGCTTATATTGGATATTTACCCGCGATATGGACAATCCAGTTATGAGTATCGTCTATCGCTGTAAATAATGTACTTCGTGGAAGACCAGCCAAAACTCCCGATGATGTCCGATCGGTTCTCTGTCCAAGTCCCGATCGTCAAGTAATTTTTTTTTTAGCCTACATGTAAAGAATGTATTTCGTGCAAGGCCCTCCTGGAAACTCCCGATGATATCCGATCGATCCTTTCAACGAAGTCCCGCTAGTAATTATGTGTATGAAGTTTCGTGTGGACATTTAATGAAAAATTGCTTTAAATGTAAAAATGTATTTCTTGCTTGAATAAATTCAATAATGTAAAACATGCAGGATTCTTAACTACCGGCCATGGATGCTATTTTTGAACTAATAGTCTGACAGAGGTAGTCGGGTGGTCAGATCTGTTAGGGAGCATTCGTTTTTTACAGGGAGGGGGGTCGGTGGAAATCAGGGGGGGTTGACTTTTACGAAACCGTTTTTAAGGGGGGTCAAATTTTGCAATCAATGATTGGAAGGGGGTCAAATTTTACAAAGGTTTGTATGGAGCATGAGGGAAAATGCCAAGAGGATTTGACCGGTTAAGAAGGGCTTGACTATGCAGTTTCTGCGTAGTGAAGCGTCATTACGTATTCATGGTGACCCCTGGCCAGCTGTCAATATCTTTGGGTCTTTTGTCTTTTGGCCTGCTTTGCATATGCGTCGTTGGACCTGCCAATCACCCAGGTAGTCAATTAAACTATTAATTGACTGTTTACCGACCCAATTAACACTATCCAGCAGTATCAGTCATATTTTAATCGCGTGGCCCGGGTGGGCACAACGTAGGAACGCGTGTATTTCTATGTGTACGTTTCACTTGTGGTGTTGTTTGTACCATCGTGCGTTTGAAGTCCTTGTTTCACCTACAGCATTACCTTCAAGGTGACAGGCTTACTATTAATCTTCAGTATCATTGCACCGAGTTCTGTCCACGGTGAAAACCACCTGTTTTGCCTACTAATTACTGCCCGTAGCTGCCCGTCCTGAATGTAGCCCATCATAGCCACAGTAATCAGTCAATATATAATACCCTGCGCCTTATACTTTTCATATAAACTTGTAAATCATAGTCCGAGCCGTAAAATTGTTGACTTTCGATCCGATGTACAGGATGATCGTTGAATCGCACCGGCGCATCCATGTTTACTTGCCCCATAAGCTTACTACTCTGCAAAGGGTGGGTAGATGGAATTCCAGGGCCAAAAATGAACACCGGGGCGAAACTTTTTGCGAATCCATTTGAAAACATAAATCATTTATCAGTTTTGATATATACTCCTCAATTGTAAGTTTGATCAAAACCGAGACCACATTCAAGGGCTATGCAGACTGTCCATGTACGCACACACAGGCAACCACCGGTGAATATCAGCGTCAGCGGCATAACTATCGGGTCGTAAATCGATCGGCGGTTTGGGGGGCCCTGGACTATGATTTTATAAGTTTATATCACAAGTAAATGTTGTGGAATATTAAGATATCGACCTATTACTGTATTGAAAAGGCCAATTTCGTGACGGGCAGTGCTAGAAGAATGACGGGCAGGGACGGCAGTAATTAGTAGGACCGTTTCTTTGAATACTGTTCGATATTAAGTGACGGTCAAACTTTTGGGTGGTGCGCGTGACCGGCGGCACTGACACAAACTGGGTTGACAAGCAGATAATTTAGGTTTTTGTTCAGTGTTGTTACCATTTGTCCATGGTGGAAAACATTGACGGAAACCAGAGAAAACGGTCCCGCTCCGAGAACAGCCCCGAGACGGGGACGGTGTCTTTTGGCACGCGTATACGCCAGTCACCTAGGCGACGGTAATCCGCACCACTTATCACCATCGGGAAGGTACTCCTCCCCCTATACCACTGGCGATCCGGCCCTCAAGGCACTGTGTCATTCGACCAAGCATCGTTATTGTAATTTCCTGCATAAAATTAACAGCGAGGTCAACCGGTCAAATCGTCTTGGCATTTCCTGGCATGGTTATGGAAAAAATTTGACTTTTGAATTTCACAGAAATGTTACTTGGTCCTTCATACAAAATCTATGAGTAGTCTATGAGAAGCTATGAATAATTTCCTTTAAATACAAAACTAGCTAAATCTGACTTTTCACAGACTCTTGATTATTGACATTAACGTTCTTGATTAGACTAGGGCGATTACAAGTTCATGTGTGTGCAAGAAATTTGATTTTGAAACGTCACGAAAAAGGTTGATTCTCTTTAAATTGTGGTATGTGAGGAAACTTTGAATATATTTTTTACAATTTTACAAAACTAGCTATTAAAATCAGTGTTTTAAAAAGTTTGACAATTGATATAAATGTACGTGACGAGAATATTATATTTAAAGGAGCAGATCTGAAAAACCAATATGACAATTTAACCAAGTGATTATTTGTAAAGTTCAAAAAGGATTCTTTGAAAGGTCAAAGGTCAAATGGGAAATTATAATTCAATTAAGATATTATTGATACGGACTGTGACATCTGGGGGATGGTCGCTGTTTTTTGTGCATGAAATTCAAGGGGTGGGTAGCTCTTTTTCTTGCAAACACTTTTGAAGAGCCTGGCCAGGGCCATAGGGTGCGAAGGTTTAATGAATCAAATCTGATGATTTTTTGAGGGGTCACATTTTACAATTGATGAATTGAGGGGGGGGGGTTAAATTTTAGAAATTTGATTTGGAGGGGGTAGCTTACATTTTCATTTGTCCCTCAAATTCCACCGACCCCTCCCCGTAAAAACGAATGCTCCCTTAGGTGGTTAAATCTCCGATATACATTGGATATTTACCCACGATTTGACAAAGTATCGTCTAGTATCAGAGTTAAAGTCCGAAATCGCCTATATTTATCGGGTTAATATTGGTGATTTTGAAGACTCGGCGTGCCGAGACACAGTGCAAGGAAATCTAGTATGATCGTCTGGTATCGATATTAGAGTCTCGGAATTGCCGATATTTCTCAGCGTGCCAAGAAACGATAGGCAAGAAGTCGTTCTAGGCTGAGGTGTAGTCCCGAAATTGCCCATATTTATCGGTTTATATCGGCGATTTTGCAGACCTTTGAAAGGTACAGAACATAACTTAGTATCTTGACAGTTTTTAACATTTTAGGCCCAATTAGGCCTACCTCCGACTCGCCGGACTTTCTTTAGCCACTGTCTTCGAAGGAGCTGCTCTGTGGGAAAACGGTAAAAACTAACATCGTTTTTGTTCTGTCTTTAGTCGTTTTTGCACCCAACTGCACTTTATTCATTTTTCATTCTACTGAGCATTAAAAAGTTGTAACATGCAAAACTGCACTAGACAGTCATAGACTCCGAGTCCAATGCTACGGTAAGCTGTCACACGATAAAAATTACAAACGACCTCAAAAGAGGGCTAAAACTGCAGCAAGTGAAAAATAATACAGTAAAAAATTAGGTCGACCAGCGAGAGATAATACTTGCTAAAACGCAGAGGATAAAAACTGCAACAAGTTAAAACAAATGCAGCAAAATACTGACCGACCAGCGGGAAGTAAAACACTTGCAAAGCACAGAGAATAAAAACGCAGACGTTTCGGGTGCGACCCTTCGTCAGTGTTGCACTCGAAACGTCTGCGTTTTTATTCTCTGTGCTTTGCAAGTGTTTTATTTTCCGCTGGTCGGTCAGTATTTTACTGCATTTGTTTTAACTTGTTGCAGTTTTTATCCTCTGTTTATTTACATGTCACACACGCTCATGTATCGCCGATGACGTCACGCACGCTCCTCCCATGAGCCCTTTCGCGCCATGGGATTTCGAGTTTATTTTCGTAAATGTCGTCTACTTCAAAGTCTCCTTCGTCGCGCCGCAGTTGCTGGCGGGTGCAAAGATATGGCAAATTTGAGCTGCATTTTATTCAAGGTGGATTTTACAAGGGATAAATGGTGACTTAGGTTTCCCTTCTACAGCGCGGAGAATTTCCGACATCGGGGAGATTACACAGCACGGAGATAAATTTCCCACAGCGCGGAGATTTTTACACAGTGCAAACACATTGACACAGCGCGGAGAATTGTCGTTTTCGTCCACGGTACAAGAAACATTAAACAATCTCACTCTCTAGCAACACCTTTTTAGCAATAATGATTGCCCTGTATATTCTGCCCCGTTTCCATCAAACTAACGATAGAGGGCGCTGTAGGTCAAACTCTGGGTCAAACCTGGGGTCAAACTCACATGCAAGAAGTGTACCTTATCGAATATTAAATTTGTATAGGCCAGAAGGAATAAAAGCAATGTGCCCAATGATATAGTTGGCACGATGATAGCCCAGAACAGCTGAAAGATGATACATCACCTGGACGTGATTGGTCACGCTAAAAAGACGTTTTGACTTATTTGATTTAAAGACTGGTGCCGTTGTATTGATATATATAAAAAGAAGGATGTCTTGCATCTGCCTTCTGTTTTATTCACTGTGAACGTTTGAGGACTGGTGCATTGTCACGACTTAGATTATCGAAATTTCAAATCGAAAATGTCAAAACAAGTGTTTTAGAATATGATATATCAAGAATCACGACATCAGAAGGGGTGGACGTAATTTGTCACGGATTTTTAGGCCAGGAAGAAAAAATAAATTGTTCATCGGAATCGCCGCTTCTACTTTGGCATATTTGAATTTTTTTTTTTTTTTTTTTGATCGCGGCAAATTCTTCCGCATTACAAATATTTTTAGTACTGCCGCTGGTGGCGCCCTACACTTTGTCGGGTTTTCGCGGGCACGGGATTTTGAATGAGACTTCCAACGTGTTTGGACTTTAATAGTTGACAGCCAACACGTTGTTGTGACGTCTGAATTTGGCGAATCACGGCGCAAAGTTGGTCGATTTGGCCAGAAATTTGCTCGTTTTGTAAAGGTTAGTACATGTCACATCATGAGTATTAATTTGATCGCCAACATTCGACGTGATCGCCAACAGTTCAAAGAGGCTATTCAGTGTTTGTCCTGATATTACGTTTGGCGATTTGTTCAACAAGATCGTGACAGCAGATGGACGGTGCATCCGATTGAATGAAAATTGCATCGAAAGTATAAATATTTACGGCAATGACAAAACACATGGTTGCGTCGATGTTAAAGTATCATTTGAAGCTTGCTGTTTCTATTGTGGAGTACAAGACAGCCTTCTGAATGATGACTATATATAACTTCACTCCGATCACAGTACAGTGTTGTTAGTCCAGTGTGTAAAATGTGTAGAGACAGTGGTAAAGAGGCCAAAACATGGGGTCAAAGTAAAATGAAAAAACTCAGATGCTAGGTCCCACCAGGACAATATTAAAGGACAATACTGAATTGTTGGATTTCAGTGATTTGCTGTACATTTCAGTTTTATTCTGAGAGAATGTTGAAATACTCATAATATGTTGTGCAAACACTATGTTATTGTTGGGAAATATAGTATTGAATTCAGTTACCAGTATCAGTGTTTCTTGTCTTAGATATTTCTGGTAAAAAAAAGGGAAACAATTATCTTGCCTTGTCTGCATCTGTGCAAAAATGCCAGAGAACCGCGTTTACCTTCGGCCTAAAAAAAAATAAATATAAAAATTTTCGCTCGCCGCTCCTGGAACTTGGTCCAAAAAAATCCGATGAACAAGATTGTTTTTTTCTCTGGCCTTATGTTAAAAAAATCTAGAGAGCGCCTCCATTGCCAACAAACAATACACGCAAGGGCTTTTTAGATTAAAGAGTGTAGCGGGCGCCACGCTGCCTGAGAGAAAGTATTGGTGATGGCATGCACTGTATTGCAGTGAACATTGCCTCGCACTACTCTTTCTCTCTGCTTCTCAAATAAAAATAGCTATTCAGTATCAGCTGTTCTCTAAAAAGTGTGAGTTCTTACAAAAGAGTAATGTATCATGAGGTATCGGAGCATACAGTTATTATGACCTGTCCGGAAGGAGACTTCACAAGAATTTATAAATTATATCGAACAGCATAGAGGACATGTGAATGTGCTTGTGAGTAGCAAACCTCTAGACTACGGCAGAGGCTTCGGGGAGAAGAGGAGCCGCTAAGCAAATACATAACGCAGCTCTTGTAGAGCGTTTTGGAGAGTATACAGAAAGCAATTGTCTACAGTCTATGCATACTTATGGTTTTGACCAATAATTGGAATTCCACTAGAGAGCGCCCCTATTGTCAGTATTAAGCAAAGGCTTTCTTCTTCATCCTCCTATAGTCTGGTTCCCTGCCCCCTTTCTACCGTTGGCTGCGCTACAGAAAGGGGGGCAGGGAACCAGACTACATCCTCCTACTTAGGGACGAACCATTAGATCTTGGAAGGGGGTGGTCAAAAACAGAAAAAAAAAATTTCAGAGCAGGAAGTTAGGAAAAGAAATCTTCAAACTAGTTTGCAAAATAAAAAAAATAAATAAGAAGACATGCGTAAAAAAAATCTGCAAAAGTCTTTACAATCTTGAAATTGTTTTTAGATTTTTAACTTTCTGTATTTTTAGTACATCCGCCAGGCACATTTTTAATTTTAATTTATAATTTAGAGTGACTGTATCCCTTATACTGGAAGTTGTGATTATCTTATCTTTCCAGGACTTTTGTATTCTGATCACTTGAAAATTATAAAATTATAGAGCCTGTTTTCTACTTGTTTCCTGCGTACAAACCAAGCAGGTACACTAGGTAAAACATTAAAACTATGGTATGGTTGTCAGACAGAAAGTTATATTTGCCTTTTTAAGATCAAGGTAAACAGATGCAGGCCACATCGGGTTCTTTTTTTTCACAGCATTTTATTGCAAAGAAGGGGTGAACAAGTAGAAACACGTCATAATGATAATACAAAATATCAAGTCATTATGCATTATTTTGCTTTTAAAAAGGCATTTTCAATTCTTTTTTCTCAAAAAACAGCCTCAAAAAACAACAGCAACACATTTTTAACATTCAACAATACACTACGTAGAATGCCATCTATCCAACAAATCCCAACACAAAAACACACAAAAGGGTTGAACTTTGAAAGTTTCTCGATAGCAAATACTGAATAAATCTGCAGTTCCAGACCGAAGACCAAAGGCACTGGATGCCTTTTCAATTCCCTGGACCAACATGTTTGCGTACGCGTTTCCTCCAGTGTCTCTGATTCCCAGAGTTCTAAGCAAGATGAGACACAAGGAGTGTGTCGTTATTCTGATAGTGCCGAATTGGCCAAGACAACCATGGTCTCCTCCATAGCTGGAGTTGCTAATAGAAATTCCAATAAAGTGACCAAAGACCCTAGACATTCTGAGCCAGCCGTTGTCGGATTTTCTTCACCCAGATCTATCAGTCCTCCAGTTGACTGCTTGGAAACTGTCAAGAAACGTTTTTGCTCAGAGTGATTTTCAGCGAGAGCTGCAGAATATGCAGTGAACTCTCGTCGATCATCAACCGTTAAAGCATATAATTTTACAGGCTAAGAGTATTCAGTGATTGGTGCAAAGAACATGATGTCGATCCCATGCATCCACCTCTAAGTTCTGTGAGTGACGTTTTGGTTTGTTTTTTTTTGAGGGTAGATGTCTAAAACCCCAAGCTATTTCAACGTATCGTTCAGCGTTGAGTTCTTTCCTTCCGAGTTATGGTGAACATAGTGTAGGTCAGCATCCTCTTTTCGATCGTCTGATTAAAGGTTTTTTTGTTAAGCGTCCTCAGAGGAGGAGACTTTTGCCTTCTTGGAGTCTTCCATGAGTGTTAGATTCATTAAAACAGCTCCTTATGAGCCTATTAGTGAATCTGATTTGAAGTATTTAACTATGAAGACTGTTTTTCTCGTAGCTGTGGCATCTGGAGGTAGACGTAGTGAAATTCATGCTTTGTCTATTAACAGTGCTTATCTCAGATGGGAGCCTACAGGTGTTAGATTGTTGCCTAGGGCAGGTTTTCTGTCAAAGAATGAAACTGTATCTCGTGTTGGTACAGATATATTCATTCAGAGTCTTGAAGATATGTCAAAAGTGATCCACAGGATAAACTTATTTGTCCTTGTAGGGCTCTTTGTTACTACATTAGGATGACTGCACATCTTCGTGGTAATATAGAACAGTTGTTCATTTAGGTGTCTCCAGGTAAACATGGACCAGCGTCCAAGGACACTATTTCTAGATGGTTAAGGGATACAATCCAACTTGCCTATGATTCTTCCGATGGCCATTGTAGACTTGTGCATTCCATCAGAGCACATGATACGCGAGCTATGGCTGCCTCGTGGGCTTTGTTTAAAGGTGTGTCAGTTGATAACATTTGTAAAGCTGGTTTTTGGGCTTCTCCAAATATCTTTATTAACTTTTACCTCAAGGATGTGTCTATGGAAGCTAGTTTTGCTTTAGGTTCTTTGAGGTGTGGCTCTTCCTAGGTTGGGAGAATTGTTTGACATACCCTCCTCCTTTTAAGCTTTGGATTCTGTGTAAACCCAAAAGTAACAGTGACAGGTAAGTGGGAGGATGAAGCAGAATGAAAGTTCCCCCAGGAAACATCTTTCTGCGAGAACTCCTGCTTACCTGTCACTCCTCCCTCCCTCCTCCCCACTGTTTTGATAGTCTAGGAGGTTGAGAACTGTTTGAATATGGAATCTCATGGCGGTTTCCGCCTGGGATGAGATCACGTGTATTTAAATTTTTGCCTCGTTCTGGAAGGCAGCAAATGAGATAACCCAAAAGTAACAGTGACAGGTTAAAGTAGGAGTTCTCGCAGAAAGATGTGTCCTGGGGGGAACTTTCATTCCAGCTTAAAGTTTGTAGAGGGCGCCTCATAGTTTAGGAGAAGGTCCCTGGAGAAAGTGCGGCATGCGCCAAGGCGGTATACATGCCTCACAATATTAAATCTTTCTTTCTGCTTTTCCTTACTTAACTTTCTCAAATAAAGAGCTATTCAGAATCAGCTGTGTTCAAAAACTGACTTCTTACAAACAAGTAATGTATCATGAGGCATTGGATATCTTGCTAACGGAGCATACAGTTTGCCAGTCCGGTAAGGGGGGGGGGGGGGGTGGGTTACTGAAAAGGGGTTTATATTTTTCACACAGCATAGAGGACTTGTGTATGTGCTTGTGTGTAACATACCTTTAGAGCAACGACTTCCGAAAGCAATTAATGAAGAGAAACGAAGCGGCTCAGCAAATACATAGGGCTAGACTTATCAGTGAAGTTTTAAAACAATAAAATTATTTGCAACAGTTTCTATTGTGTCTCTTCTATTTTCATACAAACCTATTGGACATCAGGTTTGCCGAGCGATCGAATGTGTTACATTTTAGTCTGCGTAGCAATGAGTTATTTTCTGCCAAATGATTTTTGGTGAAACTCCCTGTATTGCGTTCAACCCACTCATCGCGTTCATCCGACTCCTATGTTTCATTTGAAAACAGAACCTAAATCATTGTCTTCAACCCACTTACACATTCACTAATTACATTGTCAGCAAGAATATTTTAGTAACTGTGTATCGTTCGCTTGTTGAGAGCATCTTAACGTTTAATATTGTATCCTGGTACGGGAACCTCTCAGTTAAGGACAAAATGAGATTAACACAAGTAGTCAATCTGGCAGGAAAGATTGTTGGTATAAAACAACGGCAACTTTCAGTAATATATTACCAATCTTTGAAGAGGAAAGCCATTCAGATCCATCAGGATCAAACACACCCACTTAGCACAGAATTTAAAATCCTCCCGTCAAGTCGACGACTTAAGGTACCTTTTGCGCGTAAAAACTTGTACAATAAGTCTTTTATACCTTCAGCTGTGGCAGTTTTAAACTCGGAATTTTATGCGTAATTTATTGATTTTTCTTCAAGACTGTGTATATATGTGTGTGTTTTTTTATTGTAAGTCAGGAGCTTTGTGGTGCCGAAAGAAAATTTTCCATTTGTGGAAGTGCGTGTTTCATTAATGGACAATAAAGTCATTTGAATTGAATTGAAAATGCTTTTCTCACAGAATAGAGAAAACAATGTTTTCACCAATAGTAGCAGATTTGGTTCAAGTCTGTGATTTGTGAATGTTTGAGTGGGTTGATCGCTATCTGTTTTCATGTGAAACGCGTGAGAGGGCTGAACGCAATGAGTGGAGTGGACGCGATACGTATAAGTGGGGTGAACACTATACAAGGGAGCTTCACCCGGAATCCGGCAGAAACTCACTACTGCACAGACTCAACGGTAACGCGTTCGATCGCTCAAAAAAACCGTACTGGGCTGTCAAATTCTGAATAGGGTTGTGCAAAATAGGAGAGACACAAGAGAAACTATTACAAATGATTGTATTTTTTTAAAATTCACCGACTTGAACCAAGTCTACAATAGTAGTTAAAATTGCCCTCAAAATTTGCATATGCAAATTTCATCATCATTTCAGCAACCTGAATGAGTTTATTCCCACGAACTTACAAACTTTGATTGCCGTAAGATAAACTGTTTAAAGAGGCCGATTTGACGAAAATTGTTGAGAAAAACAAAAAAATAAACTCGAAATTTGAAAGCACAGACATTCTGCAAATTTAAATTTCACTTCAAGTAGTACGCACCTCCAAATTAAAAACGTTTGGCTTAAACTTTCCTCAAGAAAACTTTCAACCATTCTCTTTCAAAATCAAGAATAAAACTTTCAGTTTGGAGTCATCATGTAGATGTTTGTATTATGGCAACAAGTTACCCCAAAGTTTTCGACATTGGAAATTCAAAATGGCTGCCATCTCAATGTTAGCTCTATGGGGAAAAATTTGATGTTCAATTGCCACAAAAATAAGCTGGTGAATACTGTTTATTCCAAGAGTTTCAAAATGAGCATCCACAAGTGGTAGACCAAAAACTTATTGCAAAGTCTAAATATCTGTCACCGAGGAACATTCCACCTTAATACGAGCATCCCTGAGAAGTTACACAAAGTTGAAGGCTGTCAAATAGCAGTATACCAGAAAAAATGTTTAACCAAATAATGAGACAATCAGCAAAAGAATCTGCATATGCAAATTTCCTCATCATATGACCCAATCCAAGTTTGTTCAAGTTTGTTCATGAGTGACTTGCACAAAAAATGTGAAAGTTTTCTGAGCAGTGGTTTCAGAGAAGATGGGCAAAGTTGACGAAGGACAGCAGACGATGTGGCCGGTAAGTCAACTCTACATGTATCCTTTTATAGCCTGGCTCTCTAAAAACTATATGAAACAGATTTAAAAGCTATCTGACTGGTGGCTTAAGGGATTGGGAGTGTTTTACTAGGAGAGATGAGATGAGAAAATGTCTGAAAAATTTACATAAAAAGGTATATGTTAATTTGAAAAAACCTGGGTCTGGGCATTGTTTGCAGTACACATAGTTGGACCAGTAGTTCCTAATGTTTTTACTGTTTTCTCATTTAATGATCTCATTTGCTTATTTAAAACTGGAGTCATTTGATAAAATTGAATCAACGACTTGACTACATATCAAATGCTACAGACATTGGTGCAACAGTGAGTATGTTTTTGAAGTTATGGAACACAGACATACAAGCAATAGTATATATTATTGCCTGAATACATGGGTTTATGTGCCCAAGAGCAGGTGACAATTTGTCCGATGCTAGGAGGGCAAATAGTCTACTGCTGCTAGGGCACATAAACCCATGTATTCAGGCAATAATATTTTTATTACATGCCTCTTCACAGTTAATGCTATATGACATTTAGTTACATGCAGGGCATTTTCAAACAATTTTACCATTATCAATCAGTATCAAGCAGATTTTAACGGAAGTCAAAATAGCAGTGCGGGCATGGATATTTTACATTCAACATTACGCGTCTACTTTGACGTCGAAAAGGTCGAAGGGCTTCACTGGACCAGGCAACCATGGAAAATGGTCAGTACATCGTCCACAGGCCCGTTAACTCCCCAGATGTTCCTATTCAAATCAATGGACTGATTTGCACTAACATTGAGGCATGTAATAACATAGATATGTACAGACTGATGTACATAGTGACAGGCTTTTGCTATCATTACAAACAGCTCCTATTGCTATGTAGCAAATGGCAGTTATAATTGCACCTATGCAGATTATGTCATCATATTTTGTGCATATCTTAATGAGGTCTTTCCTGAAAACCTAATTAACAAATTAGAAAGCATTTAGATTAGTTGCCATAGAGAAACGGTTTCAGGCAAACAAACAAACAAGGACATTGCAAAACAAATATTTTTACATTTGCAAATTTCAACATCTATTAAATGAAATCATTTCTTAGAACTTAATGTTAAATCATAATATATTCAAAAGTTTACAGACAAGCTGTTTAAGATGATAGATATTTTGGAAGGAAAACTAAATTACACTGACGTCCAATTTCATAGCAATTAAACAAAAATTCAATGAGGTCACAGCTAAGAACCAACAACTAAATCTAAAATCAGACTAGCAATTTAAAAGAACTAAGTTTTGTAGAAAATTTGAAAAAAATTTTTAAATTGACATGTATATAAATTTAATGTTGATTTGCATAAATATTATTATGGCACTCCACGGACTGCCTCTACCAAATACTGTAGTAATTGGACAAGTGGTTTGTGAGAAGTTCACTCGCATAAGTTAACTAGCACCTGACAATGAGCACTAGATGTAACATGACAGGCAATGCCGGCAAGCTACACCAGACAACAAACATTAGATAGCAGACAACTGGCAACACTGGCCAGCCCACTAATGTAACAAGTCATCGTTGATGACACAGTCCCCACTTGTTAATGGGTACATTGTTTACAGGTCCTGAGAGAGGATAGAGTCCTCTTCAATTAGTCTGTGATAAAAATACTTTGAAACAGATGGCACTCAATGGCCAAGAATGAGTTCCATGGTGATGAAAACATAAAACCAATGTAGGCCACTATCCTAAAGGTCATTAAATGAGTCAACTGGGAATTAGTTGACAGGATGTTGCAAAACATTTTTTCATACTATCCTAACACTAATAGATAATCACTGGTACCATATTTCATAAAGTTTAATGCAGTATTTACAACACTATGAGATCAACATCTGTATCAAGTTTCATCAAATTTGACGTTGTATTTGTGAATATATCACTCTACTTAGGAAAGTTCATTACATATGCAATTACAAATTAATTAAAATGACACTGATAAATGTCTTTTTCACTGTTAAAGCAATGTGAGCTTAACATCTGTACAAAGTTTCATGAAATTTGATGCAGTATTTCTTGACACATCAGCCTATTTATGAAACTTCAATAATTGACATGATACTGCTACATGACGTGAAACAAATTGACGAGCATGTATGAAATAGTTCAATGTCCTTGTACCAACTTTGAATGATACTGGTGGAAATATGTCTGAGTTATGGCTCAGTACATGAGAAAATCGTAACAAAATTGCCGCCATGCAGCGATATTTGATCTTACTGTTTAAAAAATCAACACGTATATGTATGACATAAGTCAATGTCCAGGTACAAACTTTGAATAAAATCAATTAAGACTTGCCAGAGTTATGGCTCTCGACATGAAAAAAACCATAACAAAATAGACCATGTTCCGAACCGCGCGAGACATTCCGAGATATCGCGAGAATAGTGTGTTCGCAGTGGACGTGTTCTCGCAACACAGGACAAACTGCGTAAAACAGGACAAGTCGCTAATTACGTAAAACACTGCATAAAATATATGAAGTTGCAATCTTTGCTCAGTTCTGCACTTTTTCTACTTCCATACAAAGTTTGACTTGTATTACTAAACTGGAATCCTGTTTCCACGGGCATGTATTAAAGTCTCGCGAGATCTCGCAATCAGCGGAAAATCGTCTATTGCCACCATGTGGCCATATCAGACCATATTGAGAAACAAATTGACGTACATATGTATACTATAAGTCAATGTCCTTGTACCAACTTTGAATAAATTTGCTTGTGGATGTCTGAGTTATGGTTCAGGACATGGAAAATCGTTCAAAAATGGCCACACGGCAGCCATATTGGATCGTATCACAAAACAAATCAATGTGCATATGTATGACATAGGGCAATGTCCTTGTACCAACTTTGAATAAACTCGGTTGAAACATGTCTGAGTTATTGCGCTGTACATGAAAAATTTGTAATAAAATGGCCGCCTGGTGGCCATATTGGATCATATCACAAAACAAATCCACATGCATACATATGACATAGGTCAATGTCCTTGTACCAAGTTTGAATAAAATCGGTTGAGATATGCCTGAGTTATGACTCTGTACGTGAAAAAATCATAATAAAATGGCCAGCTGGCGGCCATATCGGATCGTATAAGAAAACAAATCAACGTGCATCTGTATGACATATGAAGTAATCCTTGTACCAAGTTTGAATGAAATCGCTCCAGGCATCTCTGAGATATGTGCGTGAACGGGCAGACGGACGCACGGACATGACCAAACCTATAAGTTCCCCCGGACGGTGTCCGTTAGGACTAATAAGCTCAGTGTCACTGACAATGGACCAAAAAAATTGACGCCAGATGAAGACATTCATGTAAAGAAACATGAATTTTTAATTCTTAGGCTGCAATAATGCATACAGTGGTGCAAGACAGAAATGTTATTGTTGAAAAAACTTTTCCTTTTTTTTGCAAGTGAGAAATGATCTCGTTTTCATCTTAGAGTAAACATCAGGTAAAGACAGTGAATTATACAATACAGTTTGTAGCTCAGTTTAACACAAAACAAAAGGATTATAACATTTGTGATACTAAAATATTCATATTTGTCTGTCCAATACTTCCACAAAGTTATCAATTTAATTGATCTTCTTTTCATAGTTTTTGTGATGGAATAAGGAAGAAATGTAATATTGGTTTCATAACTGCTGTTTCAATATGGCACAACACAAATGTTTACATGCTTCTATTGTGCAGGGAACTATGGAATAACTTCACATATGTTTTGTACAGTTTACAGAAAAGCATCCTTTCAGCTTGCAATAAAATTATGGTAATAAAAGACATGTTGTACATGAAGCATGTAGCTAAGCTATGTGTGTACATTTTTCTCAACCAAAAAATAGCTACTTATGGACACATTAATACCTTCAAAATACCCCTACATAACTGCCATAAATTCTGACTGTTACAATAAAAGTAATTAATTTTCAATTATCATAATTCTGCATTAATCTTAGCTTGGATTATAACATATATATTTAAAAAAAACAACAACCATGTATACTAATAAATTGGTAAACGATTGGAACAAGTATTTCAGATAAAACTGGGACAACAATTCATGCATGAACAAGACTAAATAAAATTACCGTACGGTAGGAGTCCAAGATGAAGATGTTATTCCACACATTGTCTGGTCTGAAGTCATTCATTAGCTCATGAACAGATAAATGCACAACATGTAAGTGATACGTCTGAACCTCCAGTTGAACTTACAATGGGTTGGATAATTGTTGTTTCAACTACATGCATATATATCCTGGGAAAAAACTGAGCTACAACAGCTATCTGGCAAATACCGACTTGGGTTGGATTTGTGATGTCAATATAGTTTCTTACAGTTGAATAAAAGGTCAGCACTTAAGTCCTCTTAATGTATCCACATTGTAAACTGCATATTTCCTTTTTGGTTTTAAATGGACAAAAGCCACTAATTTAAGCTATCAATCTCAAAAAATATATATTCAGACTACGCTGTTGACTACCATCAATATTGCTTTGCGAAATCCCCCTATCTATTCATTCTTGATTCAACTGAACTGCATTTTCACAACCTTAAATATCCTTCCCTCCTTCCATAATCTTCCAAAGGACTGATCTATCAAAGATAAGACTAAGATCAACCCATAATTGAAGAAGCAGTGCTGTTGGGTTCCCCCATTTGGATTGTACTTTAAAATATGTATATTTATGAAAAGCAAATAAGAATTGTCCCTCTCCATCTAAATTTTAGCACCAAAGAAATCTGTTCATTTTTTTCATTGAACAACATGGATTTCTAACTTCAAGATGTGAGTATGTTTTGCATAGTCTTTCTTCAGCACCTGTTCTAATTCCACTTCATTTGGATTGGCTTTCAAGAGGCCAGAAATTTCTAAGTGGAAAACAAATGGCCTGGTGACAGTCTTTGCAAAAGACACAATTGTAGAGCCATGCTTGTGTCGAACATTGAAGTAACCTTCTTCATTACCCTTGGTCACATTGTACTCAATGTCACCGACATATGATGCGAATGATGAAACAAATTTCAGCACACGGGAGCGCGACTTGGCTTGTGTTAGTTTGACTTTCACTGCTATGGATTTGGGATGATCAATCTTCTTTTCTGTTTGGCCATCTGCGACAGTGTTCTTCTGTTGACTATCTCCATTAACTTCTATTAGTTTCTTATGGTGGTGAACTGTATCAGTTTTGTCATTCTGCTCTGAATCTGTCTTATTGGCGGATCGCTTGTACCGACTGTAACCATAGTAGTTGTCCTGAGGTTGTTGGTAGCCATAACCACGACCTTGAGCTTGTTGGCCAAAGGGCTGTCCATACGAAGCACCACCAGGCTGTCCATAGGAGGCACCACCCGGCTGTCCATACCCGCCTGCAGGCTGTGCATATGAAGCACCACCAGGCTGTCCATACGATCCACCATTTGGCTGCCCATATTGTCCACCGCCATACTGGCCGCCAGCTTGCTGACCGTATTGTGGTTGGCCATACTGTTGATCGTATGACCCACCATACTGCTGCCCATAAGGTTGACCCAGTGGCTGACCAAAAGTGTCACCACCAAGAGGTTGACCATTGCCTTGGTATCCTTGGCCATCATGAAACTGCTGCTGGTTGCCGAAATCAGCTCCTTGACCTTGGTCAAAGCCTGCATTGGCACCGTCATTCAGATTTGTTTGTAGTGGTACTCCTTCAGATGGTGGTTTATCAAGATCACACGAGTAGCATCCCTCAGTTGCCTCCCTGCCAAGAGCTGACACACATGACCTAGCATGGAAACAACACAAAATTTTAAGAACAAGGTTTTGCTGGAATGGCATATTCTTCTCTCATCACCACTATAAGGACACTGACAAGAACACTGACAAAGGTAGTCACCCAATGGGAAACATATTATCTATTACCAGACTTATAAAGTCCTTGAACAAGGCGTGATCCATCACCAAAACTGGTGCATTTGCAAAATATTTATAATATTTAAGCACTGCAAATACTCACTATCCCTTAAAATGAAATTGGTTTAACACACTATTCTTTGTCTTTGATGAGAGATCTTACCTTGATGCACATTCTTTGAACAACATTGCAAAGAAATTTGACATAACTGAGTAGTTTATGTTTTAGGTACACAACCAAGCAGTCAATATTTTGTTTGTGGATGCTGTCATAAAGTGTTTCCTGGTGACGTGGAGTGATTTTGATACTAGAATTCTAATAAAATACATGCACAAGTCACAACTTGATTCTACATGCTATATTATGTCAACAGAGATTATTTTTGTGACATATTACAACACTTGCATGAGGTAATTGTATGGTGCATTTTTATATTTGCTTTCTATAGGCTTATAAATGTGCTTAAGCTAATCTTATTTGAAGTGCTTTTGTGCAGGCCAAATACTATTCTTCTGGTGATTTTCACAGGAAAGCAAACTGACATTTGAAATCCTCTTCCTCTTTCTCTTAAAGGCTCATTTTTTAGACCCGCCCTCTTCCACCTCCATCCTGTATATCTCAAGACATAATATAACACTGAACTAATGATTGTTGACTCACCCTTGGAATGCACTGCTGTAGCCTGGTGGACAACCACAGGTAAAACTGCCTGGGGTATTTGTGCAGTCATACGAGCATGGACTCCTAAATCCGCTACATTCATTGATATCTAGTTTTAATAAACAAAACAAATTCATCAGATATTACAACTAATTTCAGTGCACATTTGATGAGATACATAAATATCTTAGCTAGCGACTAATCTAGGTTGTAGACTAGGAACAGACAGCAGCAATAGCAATGTGATTCACAACACAACTCTAGAGAAACTGGAACATCAATTTAGATGTGAAGGCAGTCCATGAAATGAAACACTGACAAAATGTCTACAAAAAAGTCTAACCACATTGGAAGCAGCTGTAAACCTGAGTAAGGCTGACCTTGTGATACATGATGTTTGGGCGATTATGAGGATATCATGTCGTGAAGGAAAAGAATTTCATTGTTTTCAGTTTAAAGAGACAAGATGGCATCATTTACACTGTGGTTGATTGCTCACCTTGGCATGACAGGTAATAAGAGTTGAAGTTAAACCCAGCAGAGCAGCCACACCTGAAACTTCCTACTGTATTGTAACAGGTAGCAGATCCACATATACGGTTGTCAACACACTCATTGTCATCTGAGAAAAAAGGAGGAGAAGGTTTCAAATCTATAACTACTTTTGTACATCTTTACAGCAGTTATAACTTGGCAGTATTATAGCTGGACAGTAGGTCCTTATATTATTATTATTATTTCACTTTATTTCGGACTAAATATGTTCATAGAATATACTTATTGGTAAATGTCAAGTTATATAGGAGGACAACCAGTTACATTTGAGTGTGATTTAAAACTGGGCAGATACTGTCCTAACAATTTAAGTAAAGCTGTCTATTCCTCGACAAGTTTTTTTCTATTTCCTGATTTTGATTGGTTATCCGCTTGTGGTCACTATGATCTACTCTGAACGTGCTCCCATAAGTAAACTAATTTTTCCAATCCAGATAAATCAAAGAGTACCATAAATGTGTTTGACAATGAAGGTTTATAGGTGATTGTTTTGATGTCTTGCTAAGCATGGACACTTTGGTCAAACAAACACATCTCAAACAGTTAAGAACTTAAATTTTTAAGGATCTGATCCTGGTTGCTTAATACTATATTTTTTGTCGTGAGAAACTCTCCACTCATCAGCTAGTAATCGGCACATGTTACTGTTACTATCAGCTAAATGCTATTGAAGCAGGATGACATACCAACACACTGGTTCCAGTAGTAATGCTGAAGGAACCCTTGTGGGCAAGTGCAGCGGTAACCTCCAAGAGTGTTCTGGCAGCCATGTTGACAAAGGTGATTTCCAACACATTCATCGACATCTGTTGGGAGATTGTCAGAGAGGAAACAGCCAATAAAAAAAATGACTAATTATGGTATGTTTGGTGCACAGCATGACTATTATTGAAGCTTTTTTTCCAGAATGAGGATTGAATACCCCATGTTCAAACACATTTATGCTCATTTGTGCATTGTCTTCGTCACTAGTTCTTTTAGCTGTTGCCATACTCTATAAGTTTGATCCTTGTGAGAAATAAAGGGAATAGATAGCCATCTAAAACATGTTCAAAGGTACCAAGCATTTTGTGTACAAATTTATGGTCATTATCGTTATACACAGTTGATGCACACACTTCATGAATATCAATACATAAACAGTAGACCTCTAAAGTGTACTCAATAATATATTCATGATAAACTTTTGTCAAATCAGGAAACACATAAAATACCGCAATAAATTCCACAGAAAGTCTATAGATATCAGGGACAAATTTCTACATTAATCATCAACTTCTGTCTATACAGTGAAAAAGAAACAAAATTGGTATTGATGTAAACTCAAGGATCAGATTCTCTCAGGATATAACTTACCATGACAGATAGCGAGATGTGGGTCAAATACGTAACCTCTTTGGCACTCACAATCGATATGTACCTTGGTCATTCTGACATGTTCCAAAAGGACCACACAGTTGAGGATTTTCAGCACACTCATCAATGTCTTTGGATGATGACAAAGAGGCAATTTGTAAGATTCATGCAGAGACTGTTTACATAATGACAACTATTGCAATACAACCCCTTCAATAAATTGTTGAAACTATAACATATCAGTATGGCTGTATGGCTAGTTTGACAATTGCTGATTGAACATCACTGATAGTAACATCATAGCATATAGGACAACTGACATAACTAATGTCCTATACACAAACATTTCTTCCAATGGGCACTACAAAAAATCAAGAATACACATATTACTGACAGTATTTTCGATTTCATGGTAATAAATATAATTGTTGTCATATCAGACATCAAATCCACATAGAGGACAATCAAGTTCTGTGATGGACCAGGATCAAATATACTGAAATGACAAAATGACAAGTTAGTCACAATCTGAATGAATCTTATAAGATAACCTTGGAGACTGATGCGTTACTGCAATTGCAATTTCAGTTTCTTTCAGAACAGGTGAAAAATTAACATAAAAAAACACAATGATCGATTGCCTTTTTAATGAATTGAAAATTGTCAATGAGACCTACAATCAATGTAAAATCTAGTCTCTTTCCTTACCTACACAACCCATGCCATGTTGAGTGAAACCTTCTGGGCATGTGCACTGGAATCCTCCAACAGTGTTCTGGCAAAGGTATTGGCAGTTGTGTGTGTCTGTGGCACATTCATCCAGATCTGTATGAAAACAACCAGGTATATAAAGAACACAGAACACTCTTGCCATATCAAAAGCTTTCCAAAACTAAGAAAACTTGCCTGTTACATTTGCACTAAATACTAAGCAGAAGTTTATCACATGGTAGTATTGGTAAGCATGTATATGGTAATGCTTGTAAGGTAAACCATATAAAAGACTTCTGCTTTCAGAATTTGGTGCAGAGGTCTCACCTCTTCAGTTTTGACATATTCAAAGAAGTTGGAGTACATTAACTATTTTGTTGATGAACGCAAAGCTATGTCCTCTTACTTCCTAATCTGCATTGAAGATGTCCTAAAACATTTTTCACCAAGGTACAAAACTAAGGATTGCAAATAGATAGAGCTGTTATAGATACACATACCTTTACATAGGCCATCTGGACCTTCCACATAACCTTGAGGACAGCCACATGCATAACTGCCTTCCATATTGACGCATTCATAGTCACAGGGAGCAGGAGTCTCCTCACATTCATTCAAATCTGCAGGACATTTTTTACACTCATTTAGAAATGCATTTCACACAAAATAAAGTAACAGAAGTTATCACTATTGAGGGAAACAAAATAAGGTTGTTTCCAGTTGATGGAGTCAGGTGAACAAACAAGTCAGTGATTTCTTCTCTCTCTTAAAGGTATACTGTCACATGTTCCAATTTTGCCACAGTTACCTTGGAAAGAGAAAATCTAACAATCACAAATTTTAAGCGGGTGGCACTTTTTAAAAACAGCTCCCTCAATGGGCATTTTGAATACCAAGGAACGCCCCTTTGACCATATATGGACATATTTAGATTACAGGTGACTGTATACCTTTAAACTACATAGCACATCAGCTTCATATCAGCAACACCCTGACATCATTTGATTACTTCAAATTCAATATTCACAAACTCACTTCAATACTTTTCTTACAAATTTATGAAAGATCCTAAACATCTTGTTTTTTCTGTGGTAAACTTTGTGGAAGGAATCAACATACAATCACCATTATCATTTACCTTCTTTCAACTATTTGTAAGCACAATAATAACAAGTCATCCTTGATGACACAGTCCCCACTTGTTAATGGGTACTTTAATTACAAGTCCTCGGAGAGGATAGAGTCTGTGATAAAAATACTGCGATACAGATGGGGCTCTATAGCCAAGAATGACTCTGAGTTCCATGGTGGTGAAAACATAAAACCTCATTAAATGAGTCAAATAGTAATTACACGCCAGGAAATTGCCAAACATTTTTGCATCCTATCCTAACACTAACAGATTATCACGGGTACCATATTTCATAAAGTTTGATGCAGTGCTTCTGGACATTCACCCAAAAAACAAAAATTCATTATGTAAATGCAAACTAGCAATTAATTTATATGATACTGCTAAGTGTCATTGAATTGTATTTACAACATTATGAAATCAACATCTGTACCAAGTTTCATCAAATTTGACGCAGTATTTGCGGATATATCACTCTAATTAGGAAAGTTCATTACATATGCAATTTCAAATTAATTAACATGACACTGATAATTGTCTTTTTCACTCTTAAAGCAATTTGAGCTTAACATCTGTACGAAGTTTCATGAAATTTGATGCAGTATTTCTTGACATATCAGCCTTATTACGAAAATTCAATAATTGACATGATATTGCTACATGCCGTGAAACAAATGGATGTGCATATGTATGACACAGGTCAATGTCCTTGTACCAACTTTGAATGATACTGGTGGAAATATGTCTGATTTATGTCTCTGTACATGAAAAAATTGTGACAAAATGGCTACCACGCAGCCATATTTGATCTTACCGTCTAAAAAACCAACATGCATATGTATGACATAAGTCAATGTCCATGTACCAACTTTGAATAAAATCAATTAACACTTGCCAGAGTTATGGCTCTTGACATGAAAAAATCCATTACAAAATGGCCACCTGGCATATGGCCATATTGGATCATGTCGTAAAACAAATCATCATACATGTATAATATAAGTCAATGTCCTTGTACCAACTTTGAATAAAATCGCTTGATACATGTCTGAATTATGGTTCCAGACACAAAAAAATCGTAACAAAATGGTCGCCATGCAGCCATATTCAATCCTATCGTAAAACAAATCAATGTCCTTATGCATGACATAGGTCAACTTCCTTGTACCAACTTTGAATAAATCCATTGAGATGTGCCTGAGTTATGGCTAAGGACATGAAAAGATTGTAACAAAATGGCCGCCATGCGGCCATATTAGATCATACCATCAAACAAACTGACGTGCATTTGTATGACATAGGTCAATGTCATTGTACAAACTTTGAATAAAATCGGTTGAGACATGCCTGAGTTATGGCTCAGGACATGAAAAAATTGTAACAAAATGGCTGCGGATCATATCATGAAACAAATTGATGTGCATATGTATAACATAGGTCAATGTCCTTGTACCAACTTTGAATAAAATCAGTTGACATATGCCTGAGTTATGGCTCCGTACACGAAAAAATCGTAACAAAATGGCCGCATGGTGGCCATATTGGATCGTATCACAAAACAAATCAATGTGCTTATGTATGACATAAGTCAATGTCCTTGTACCTACTTTGAAATAAATTGGTTGAGACACGACTGAGTTATAGCTCAGGACATGAAAAAATTGTAACAAAATAGCCGCCATGTGGCCATATTGGATCATATCGTGAAACAAATTGACGTGCATATGTATTACATAGGTCAATGTCCTTGTACCAACTTTGAATAAAATCGGTTTAGATGTGCCTGAGTTATGGCTCCGTACATGAAAAAATCGTAATAAAATGGCCGCACAACGGCCATATTGGATCTTATCACAAAACAAATCGATGTGCATATGTATGACATATGAAGTAATCCTTGTACCAAGTTTGAATGAAATCAGTCAAGGCATTTCTGAGATAACTGCGTGAACGGACGGACGGACGGACGCACTCACGCACGCACGGACATGACCAAACCTATGAGTCCCCGTGTCCGTGGGGACTAAAAACTGACATTGGTATTGGTTTGAATTGATAATATAAAACAATAGAAATTGCACATTCATTGCTACATTTATTTTTTTTAATACACTTTATAGCATATTGTGATATCTTTTTCGATGCCGGTTACTTTACATTAAAAATATCCCTTTGAGTTTAAAATAATTCAGTGTTGGAAATGTTTATGTGGGGAAAAAGTGTTTGTTAGAGTTTGATTGATAGCTTTTATAGGGACATGCTCTGAATGTTTCTACCATGTGTTTTATATATGTAATGTAGTTGCAGGGTCCATTATGCTGACCAAGAAACATCGCTGTTCATGCCACTGCAAGTTTTAGAATATATCATGAAATATAAGTCACAGCAACAACGTCTGTGTCTCCGAAGAGTGTTGACTGATTTCTACACAACCAGGATATGTAATTGGAACTTTCATAAGAGACAATACAACTTGATCATACTCACCAACGCACTTAGTTCCCTCGGTGTCACTAATGTAGCCATTGTTGCACACACATCTGTAAGATCCCAGAATGTTAACACACATGCCATTGATACAGAGATTGGGAACATCTGCACATTCATCAATGTCCTCTCCACCCTTGCACAGTTCTTCAAAGGCAACTATGTGAGATAGGACAATACAGTGTATTGCAGACTTAAAGCATCATTAGCTGTGGCATTGATGGTATCTTAAAGGCATGTGTTGGCACCAGATTGTCTCATCAGAAAATTTACACACCAGATTACAATTTCAATGGAAAGCAAAAGGCTATCACACCTCCATAATCCTTTAACAGACAAGAACAAAAGCAATCCAAGGGATCGCGAACAGAGCCTTTAAAATATGCTTTCTTCTTCTACTTCAAAGATAATCATGTCCCAATGCCTGGAGTTCAACATTTTTAATGCTGTCAGCATCTGTGCCATAAACAATTGTTGATGACAAAATTTCAGTCTAAAAGAGAATTCACATGTCAACAATAACACTGCATATTGTATACAGTGCAGTATTGGTATGGGTAATGCTTTGCATGTATTTTTACAGACGTATTTTTTCAAGGAACAAAAGTGATTACAATTCTTAAAAAGTTACAGCTACATGCCCTTCACCACTATATTCCATAATTCCATAATATTCACAACTATAGAATAGACCGTCAAGTCAGAAAGATGTGGTCAAATATGTCAACAAGTGATGTAAACAAGACAAGCTTCACAACACATTCACTGAAATCTTTTGAAACTTACTTTCATACTACAATACTACAACAACGATTAGCAGTACAACTTCTTCAAACAAACATTACACTCAATCATATCAAGCAACCAAACTTTCAAACAACCCTGTAAATTAATCTTCACACAATTACCAGTCCCACATTTGTTTTGTTTCATAGAAATAATATATCTATATCTATATATGTATATCTATATATATATATATATATATATATATATATATATATATATATATATATATATATATATATATATATATATATATAAAAGGATAAGGATATTTCATTTTCCAATAGAACAGAAAAGAAAGAAAAATACAGACACATTAAGGATTAGTAAATTGGGTAGGGAAAATATATATCTATCTATCTATCTATCTATCTATCTATCTATCTCTCTCTCTATATATATATATATATATTTGAGCCATGGAATGAGAAAAGGCCCTCTTGGCTAAAAAATCACTTTTTGAGTTTTTATCATAATATCATACTATGATACTTAAGTTTTCATTCGATTAAGTTTTTAGGGTCAGGTCAGGCCTAATTTGCATATTTATGCATAATTTGCATATGTAATGAGTCAGTTTGGCTTCAGTCATGTTGATTACAAATACTTATATACAACTAATAATTCAGGCTTTCCTGCAATTATATGTTGTTTTCAATATTGAATACGATGTATTGTATTTCTGTCATACTGCAGGGCTTTCCTTTTCAAAACTAAACTTAATAAATTAAACAAACAATAATTGAAAAGAATGGAACATTGCCAACAACTGCAATATTTTAAAGATAAACTGAGAAACTAAGAAAAATATAACCAAGTCTCTCTAAAAAGGACAGTAGCTTTTTCTTTTGACAGTTTTCCAGTATCTTTGTTCTTTATATCAAACATTGTTTCTCATTCTAATATTTAAAGAATGTTAAAACATTAAAATTTGTCAAGCTGCATTAGGTAAAACACATGACTGTAAGCCAGGACTGAAGTTCATGCTGGCGACAGGATTACACATTGTTTTTGCTTACGCTACAGCATGTCTATGTTTATTTCTTGAAATCTTAACAAGTCATCACATCAAAGACAGTACGACAAACACTGTGAGCTTTAATACTGAAAAATTCATCGACCATTTCATCATTCGTAATGTCTGTCTCTGTAATATTACTGTTGACCATAGTTTCTTCGAGTCCGGGTATTCAATGTCATGGCTTACACTGGCATTTCCGCTGCCAGCAGTACTCATACTGATACTGAATTCGTCTGCACTGTTCAACACAGCCGTCAACACTCATCGATAGAAAGATATTTATGTGCAATGTCCACGAAATAATCCAGGCCAGGCGTTTTGTCCAGAACTAATAACAGAGTCGCATTTTTAGGTGATAATACCTGCCTCTGTTAGACTCATTGGAGAAATACGACGCTCAATGCTGACGACGACAACGTCGACTGTACCACGCTCACACATGTAAACAACGTTCAAAATGGCGGCTAAAGTACAGCGTTGATAACTTACCCTGTTCTAAGAGGTCATATGATTACCCACAAGTCATCTGAGTGGGCAAAATACGGGATAAATTCCATCAGACTCCGCAATGCATGAGTGGAAATTAGCTGTTTTCATGCGGGAACTTTAAACGCGTTTTTCTATTATTATGCAAATTTGCCGAGAGGGCCCTTTTCTCATTCCATGGCCCATTTATCACATGAACTGGCCCGTTTCTCCACCTGTGTGACGTACACCAGCATAGACATAGATAAGAAATCCATATTACCCCTGTTGTACGTCATCAACCGGAACTTTTTCCTGCATGGTACCGTTCATACCTGCACGTCGCGACGGACACAGACTGATTTGTCGTGATCGATGCCGTGCTGTCATGACATTTTTACAAAAATTTGACTTGACAAATCCATACATGGAAACATAGAAGGCATGTCCAACGAAAATTAGAGTCGCTAAAACTATAGCTATTCCAGAGAATTGAATAGGGATACCATCGATCGTTATATTTTAATGGCTCAGTAACGTCGCAGCGAGGCTTCAGTCGAGTTATAAGGCAAGGCTCACTGTGGACGTCGTACCTGGGGATCCCGGTTGGTGATAAACCTGAAACCTACACCTGAACGTAAGTTCACAACTGAATAAATGAGTACAGTATAATCTTCAGGAAAACGACATAGGAGGCAAAAGCATAAAGTCATTCGACTAACAACGATAAGTGTCCTTCATCACACAAAAAGTTCAGTAAATTCTTGCTCATAATCAAACCTGCAGCATAAGGCTGTAGCGAAGACAGCTGTCAAGCTGTAATCTTAACTCTGCAGTGCAGTGCTGTGGAATCCGATGTATTTCAAAAGTTGACTCTAACGACACTCACAACAGAACAGAGTTTCTGTCAAGTAACAAAATTAGGATGTATCTACGGGTGAGATATGTGTGTCACTGCAAATATAAAAGTCCGTCAGAAGAAAAAATTGACGAGAGATCAGGATCCGAGTTGACACTGGCGGAGACCGGTGACGGCAGTGTTGTTGCCACAAACAAACATGCAATTGGCCTAATATGTGTGTCATCGAACTGAATCTTTCGCGCTTGCCAAGGTCGAAAACGTGTGTGATACTTTGAAAAGCCACTGCATCCCTAAGAATGAGAATTACTGTTTCGATCATGTTGTTGCATTTTACTTCATAAATCTATTCGTAAATATTCTAAATCACTATGGCTATCCGTCGCTAGCGAGGTGAAAGCTATGTTTGCCGATGGCCGACTTGCCTTGGCATCGACAGCACGAGACAATGATTGACACGTTCACGTGACTGAGTCCGTATGTCTGATTGGTAAAGATACCATTCCATGTATCACAATTTCGACTTATGGGATTTATGAATGAAAGTATCTCCTGGGTGACGGGCCGCTTTACCCGTTAAATGAAAGTACTCCGCGTAAATAAAACACAAATTGCAACGAAATTCATGCAATTTGTTACAATAATGTTGATCCATCTATGTCAAAAGAAAAATAAGAAGACTGTTCATGTGATAAATATATAATCGCATGGAATTTTTTCTGTTTGACGTCATTGTACACTCATGTTTTTCGCAGAGCCGCACAACTTCTCGCCTTCGGCTTGAAGTTGTACGGCTCCACGAAAAACACTCGTGTACGATGACGTCAAACAGAGAAAAATACCATGAGATTATATATATATATATATATATATATATATATATATATATATATATATATATATATATATATATATATATATATTATAAAACATACATTTATGAGTAAAACTTTCCAATTGTTCAAACTACTGTTAAGTTGAACGGAGACATAACTTGAACATAACTTGAAAAGTCTAACCTGATCCTCTCCTTGGACAAGTATCACAGTCTGGACCCCAAGCCATACCCATTCCGCAGCAACACCTGGCTTTGGTCATTGGTATTGCAAGATTAGGTGTAGTCTGACACATGCCATTGTTGACCGAATAGAAACAAACACCTTCTCGGAAATCTAAAGAAATAATGATATGTGTATATTAAAGTATATTTTGTACAGAGAAGAAAACCACTAGTACAGATGAGGTTGCTTAAACAACATAAGTGTGATTGAAACAAATACCCAACTATAGAACTACCAATGTGTTTTTCTTTGCCAAGGTTTAGGAACATATGAACAAAGTAATTAGAACTACCATGATATTTGAAAGGTTTCCTAATGTGAAAGTGAACAAATACCTTAATGCAAGACAGAAAGTAACCATTTGAATTGTCAAAGGGCATTATGTTCACCAAGATGTTCATTATGAATAAGCAACTTTGCTTTTTTGACTCTTATATAATAGTAAGACCATTACGTTTTCAGTAGTTAACAGATAACAGTTGCCAATCCTTGAATTAATACTTCAGCAACTTGTGGTCAAAATCGTGACTTCAGATGCATTATGTATTCTGGAAACACTAAGTGCCATACCACTGCCAGACCACTGCCAGACCTTAAAACAAAGTACACCTTGTGGATTATATGAAAATGTCATTATTTCACATTTCTGAGTTGAAAGCATGGTTCTTACCTATACATTTCTTGCCTGAGTCATCCACTTCATAGCCTTCATTACATTCACATTGGTAGGATCCATCTAAATTGGCACACTCACCATTCAGACATATACCTGGATCAACTTCACATTCATTGATATCTGGTCAAAATAGTAATGGACAGATTTACTATACTCAAAGTTCATTAAGCAATTGCATGAAAGAGAGACAACAGGTGCTGTTGACAATATGCAGCAGCAATAAAACATAGAGGAATGAAGAATATAAAAGTAACATATTATTTAAAGATACAATTACTATTTATGACAGGCTCACTTACCAACACAGATATCCATGTTTGATTCAAGAGGTTCAAGGCCTTCTGGACAGAGACACATGTAGGAACCAATCAAGTTCTTACAGATGTACGGACAGTCATCTAGGTCTGTTGCACATTCATCCAAGTCTGTATGAAAGAAAAAATATATGTTCATTTTCATGTTGTACAGTGCTACAGGAACTTGCCATCTGTGTGCAAAGATGGTTTATCAGCTCACGGGGTAGGACGTAAAAAAGCACACGGCAGGAGCTATACAGTGTGACTGATATTTAATGAATGATAATGGCTCCTACGTCTTGTTTACCATATATGGATGTGTGTTCATTTGTTGTGACATGGTGATCTAAAGTTTAGGTAAATTGGTCACAATAAACGACTAAGGCTGCGTTCACAAATAACGGTGAGGTGAAGGGGTTGGAGGAATCAAGATTAAAATCTCTTTTTTTTTCAGATCCCCCCTCGATAGCCTCAAAAAATTTTCAAGTTGTCTCCCCTGTCTAAATGATCAATATTTTTCAAGTACATGTACCTTCCAAACTATCATATGGCCGTATATTTATTTGGGATGCACGCAAAGAAAAAATAAACATGTTAGCAGTTCTGCTTACAGATGTTCGACACTACTTTTTATTAGCAGTTTGTAGAGCTATATTCCTACAGCAAGTTCTTAAATTGATTCATTTTCAAATGCATCAGTGACTTTTTGGATTTAGCAGTCTAAGCTGACTTGAGTTAATCCAAATCTGGCCAGGTCAATGGCACCTGCTGAAGAGCACATAAAATGAAAGTCATTAGAGAGTGTGCAAATTGTGAATTCCTGGCTTCATTTTGCCAAATTGTGAAAAACTGAGCACAATGACCAACCAAAAAATATTTTTTTCAAAAGTATGAGAAATGTATGACTTCGATGTTACTAAAAACAAGTCATCGCTGATGACACAGTCCCCGCTCATACATGCACATGCACACTACAATACAATGACTGTGTGCCAAGTTTGAACGAAATCTGTTCAGAGATAGTTGAGTTATGGTTCAAAAACATGAAAAAATTAAAATAACAAAATGGCCACATGGTGGCCATATTGGATTGTATCGCAAAAGAAACTGACGTGCATACATATGCAAGAGTACTTTATCTGTGTACCAACATTGAACAAAATCGGTTCAGGCGGCCATATCGGATCATATCACCAAATAAATTGAGGTGCATATATATGCCATTGTACTTTATCTGTGTACCAACATTGAACGAAATCAATTCAGGGATAGTTGAGTTATGGTTCAAAAACATGAAAAATTCACAACAAAGTGGCTGCCCGATGGCCATAGTGGATCATATCGCAAAATAAATTGACGTGCATATGTATGGCACAGTACTTCATCCTTGCACACAGTTTGAAGAAAATCGGCTCAGGGGTGACAGACAGACGGACAGATGGGACTCAATCTATAAGTCTTTGCCAGACTGCGTCTGCGGGGACTAATCAGCAATACTGGAAGGTTAAAATATTCTATCAAATAAATATTTAAATCTCTGAAATTTTGGGTGTAATAATGGCAAATTTGTTAAAAAAATAAATGTAGTTCCATTTAGTCACATATTTTTTCATTGAAGTTTTAGTCTTTACTATTCAAAGTTTTACTTTTATGTTATTTTACAATGAGAAAGTAAAAATTTAGAAAATCAGGCATGGTGACCCCATCTTTTTCTTTTATATAATATTTGATTATTCTCATATGCCAGAATTGAAAAATCCCCCGATAGCTTTCAAGTCTCCTGGTCTTTCATGTGTTGGTCTGTGGCCTGATCTTGTGTACATGTTTCACTGTCATGAGTGTCATATGACCAAAACTCTTCTTCAACTACAAATGTACATCAGAGTCAACGCTATCTCTGTCACTACTGGTATGCAGTGACAGTGACACTGTATTAGCAGGGCAGTAGCTGTATAAGTTTGATAATTTTGACAATATTTTTGTTCAGTTTACACCACTACGTTCTTGTTCTACTCCCTACAGCATGTTGTATTGTCCAGTATTCAGCTTGCTAACCAAGCATGTATATGTGTACCGTGCATTTGTATCATTGACAAGTGACTTTCAGTCTGGACTCAAGTTCAATTATCACTAAATACATATTTACATATACAGGATATTGTATGTACTGAATATTGTATGTTGCAGCATGTCGTAGGGAGACAGCAAGAAACTATATTTGATATAATGCATAGAAATATTGAAAAAATTGTCAACAGTTGCAGCTTCTGCCCCGTTACTACGCCTCACTCGTTTGTTAGTTTACGAAAATTCATACATGTTTCGATTTTGTCAAGATAAAAGTCATGAAATGTGACAAAATGGTTCTAGATTTTATAATTACATACTTAACCTTGGAATCGGAAAACTTTAAAAAGTAAAAGGGAACCACAAAATTTTCAGGTCCCCCGCCCCTTCAGGCAGAGTGAAATTTTCAAGTCCCCTTTCTACTACCTCAAAAATTTTCAAATCCCCCTTACCATTTTTGTGAACGCAGCCTTAATTTTCTATGTTATGTTATCTAGGTGTTTTACTCATGTGACAATATGACAACATGACAACTAGTAATTCTAGATGTTTGTTCCATTATGAATATGCAATTCACATTATTCTAGAATGATAGCTGGCCCAGTCAAGTGTCCCAAGATATCAGGTTCCTTAAAATGATTAATGGTAAAAAACAATTACTGCCTCTCAAAGGTTTTATTTTAATTCAACAGAAGCATCAGTCTATGATAACGCCATACAAGGAGCTGGCAAATTGAATAAAACATTAATATTCATATCGTGCTGACCAATCAGTGATAGTATATACCAAGCGCAATAAATTCACAGCAGTTACGAACGTCTATATATCCGTACTCAGAAGTCGCTACTATGTACAATGTCAATCAAGTTTCGCATGTATAATGTGACATTAAGTCTTTTTTTATGTTTTTGACTTAGATTATGATAATATAACGCCCAGTAAATGACAAATGTGTAGCACAGCACCCGTGGGCAAGACATGCATCGTCATGCTTGTTCACTGTGGGACAGCAGCAGCGTACTATATGGCATTGCAAAGGCATATAGCAGGATGTTCATGGTTTTGCGGCCGTGGCATGGCTGGCCACTGGTAGAGTAACTACGCTTGAGCTATGATGACTGGACATTGAATGACAGGAACACACAAAAAAACCCAGAAACTCATGAAAACACTGCAGAAAACAGGAGTGATGATGCGATGGTTGGGGGGATCGCAAGCGTAGCGCCAAAGCCTGCAAAGGTGAGCGAGTAACCGTAAGGCAGCTACAGCGATGACCGTCGTAATAATCAGACTGTTGTAAAGGCATCGTCTTGGTGACTTTCAACCCTATAGTTGATCGTTCCCATGGTCGTTTGCGCTAAAACGGTTGGTAGCATATCTTTGAGACCACTTAGAGCCTGAATGCAGAGGTTGATTATCAAAATCAGCGGTGAGCTTCAAGATCGAAGGTCAAAGCATGCATAGAAATACATTGTGCCGTTTTCCACCTGTCAACATAATTGTCAGAAAGACCTTTCTGGAGATATGTGTAAAATTGCAATAGAACCTCCAAAAGCAGTTTACTGATTGGCTAATAAGTTAACTCTCAAATATTTTAGAATTTCCTTTTATGGCGTTATCATAGACTGAGCATGTTAACATTTACTCGCACATGGTGTTTTGGCTGTCTTCAAAAGGACATACATGAGTGTCATGCAAAATATTCATCTTTGGCATTGAATTGGATGAGATGATCAGCACCAGTGCCTACCTCCACAGTGCTTTCCATCCGCTAAAACAGTGTAACCACGAGGGCAGGCACAGGTGTAGGAACCGTCTGTATTCTCACATCGGAATGCACATTCAGATCCAATGAGCGCACACTCATCAATATCTGGAATCAAGAGGAAAGAGCATTAGGGCATGGCAGAAACTAGTCAGTAATTGGCAGAAATTATGAAACTAATGAAAGGGTCAATTCCATTTTCCATTGTGCTATGAACAAGTACAGGTGGTTGTGAAATTTTCAACTATTTGGCACCTCCTATTTTATATAATATCAAGAAAATATTTGATAGCTTTGAACATTGCAGATCATCAAATTGCTTTTATGATGCCACACAATAGACTGCAATCCGAAATACTGTTCACACACGCTTGATCATTGTTACATGTATGTCCAACCCTTTGAACCCTGCTTGGATGAAATGGGCTGTTTTACATCTACATATCATAGATCAGCAGGCACTTAGGATTGAAAGGAATAAGAAATGAGGTAAAGTAAGATACCTTTACAAGTGTTATCCATTCCATTATCATAACCTGCATCACATTCACACTCGTATCCACCATCTACGTTATTGCACACACCATTACCACATGGGTTAGTGCCAGCAGCACATTCATCATCATCTGTTGGGAAAAGAATGATAAGCCTTCACTCTTACATTCTCCTACCATATTGCTAAGTCAAATCATACAACTTGAACTGGATTGCCCAAAAGTTAGATGTCCTTGATGAATCCTTTTGGTCTGATATTAGACTAGAGAGTGCTAAAGTTCACAGTACTTCTACAGTCTATGGTATTTCTAAACATGGCCTTTAGTAGAAGTTTACTAGACATTTGTGGGGAAACTCATGAAAACTAACATTCTATAATTAAGCAATACAGCACACCCAGCGACGGTATACCACAAGATTTTGACCAGTTCACACCATATGCACAAGCGATAGCGAGTCCATATATGAAGTGAACTGGTCAAAATCGAGTGGTATACCGTCGTTGGGTGTGCTTTATTGCTATCATATCACAACAGTATATTGAAGTTCTGGTGTGGAACGTCAAAAATGGATTTTTGCTCAAGCTGAGAGCTCGAGCGTGTGCCAGCCGTGGTATATTGCCAATATACAACAGTTGTTTTCGCGTCTCGACCAATCAGATTGCTGTATTCACGCCATCAATATACTGGTATGATATAATACTCTATATTTCTTTTAGTTATAAAACTAAGAGAAATATAGAGCATTTAGCACCAACAATGATGTTAGCTCTCAGTTAGGTACTCTGTAAACATGGCCTTTAATAGAAGTTGATGAGACATCAGTGCGAAACTCATGAAAGCTAACATTCTATTATAGCTAACAGAGATATAAAACATGTAGTACCAACAATGATGTAAGTTCACAGCTGGGTATTCTATAATCACATGAGTTATCACTTGGCTTGGTCTTCCAGAATCAACAATGACATTAAGAGAAAATAAGACTTTTGATCATGTTAAAGTTAAAATTACAATTTCCTTTTCTTTAACCATTTCCTTCTACATACCAATACAATTTTGTTCAGTGTCATCTAGGACATAGCCCATGGGACATTCACAACGGTAGGAGCCATCTGTATTAATACAGTATCCAGTGCCACAACGGTCAAGAAACAGTTTGCATTCATTAATGTCGTCCATAACATCTGGATCAGTTCCAGGAGCAATGCCAAACCCATCTGGACATAAGGTATTGAATTCGTCTGCAAGAGAAGAACATAATTACTGTACTTGCTATAGGTATACTAATTTTAAGAAAACTGCATGTGACTGCATTCAAAAGGAACAATTCGATGTTTCAATGTGCTCAGGGGCAGACAGTCACAGATACTAACGTACTATATCTTGTCCCTCAACTGCTGTGATTACACTATTTGAAATGTCCTGAATACAGAAAGGGTACATATATTTCTTTCAACAGGAAATTGTATTTTATGGAAGATGTCTGGATGTAACCTTCCAGATACCTGCTAGATAAAATGAAAACAATGGGAACTCACTCTCAGCTGGATCTGGACAGACTTCACATTGGTCGTCGGTGCCCCATGCTTTTCCCTCGCTACAACAACACTGTGCTTTGGTGGACACTCCCACTCTTGGATCTGTACACTGACCCTCTTCAAACGTATCAAAACATGGGTACTTGCGCATATCTGAGGACAGAAAATAAGAGTTGCTGAAATTTTAAATATGCAAAATATCAATGGAAAAAATATTTATCAATCTAACCATTTTAGCATAAATTAAAAAAAGGCAAAAGTTACTAATATCTTTGAAGCAAGGGCACAGTAGATGACCACTCATTCTATACCTTGTCTGCGTCTAACTTTGGAGGAATTGAAACTACATTTTCCATCAACAAATTATCCTGTACAACAGAGTAATTGCTTTCTTATTAATCTATACTGACAAATTTGCAAAAAATGATTAATTCTTGCGGACATGTCACAGTGATCAGATACAGATTCACCAAATTTTTTGCTTGTTATGTCACTGACTCAATGTAAGTAAACTTTTGGCATCATCTTGACATGGACAATTTTATACTTTTCTCATGGAGTGTTTTTTTTAATGTCTTTCTACTCTTTTTTAGATTTTAAGCTTGCTTGCATTTATCAATTGATTTTAATTACACTCTTTTCTCTCTCTGAGTTATTTTGTATTTTCTTCAAATTTTTTATTTGTACGAGTAGTTTTCTGTAATTTACAGACCAATTAGACAAGGTGTAAAGTGTTCACGTTACGCAAAAATTGCGTATTTACGCATTGGAATCGACTTGCTACGCATTTTTTTCACTGTTATGCGTTTTCTATACACAAAGGAAAATAGTAAAATGTTTCCAAAAGCACTCCCCGTGACTGAGCTCTTGTGACAACCAGGGGATATTAGTGCCCGCTTGACATTCAATTTGTTGCAATCTGTCAATCACTCGTTTTGTGTGGAAAGTTTCAGATTCTCTGGGCGTAGTCTGAAAAATCAGCATCGTAGTTCAAAGGCCATGTCATGGCCATGTCAGCTGTGCCTATGAACTACGTTGCTAATTTTCAGGCGAGCGATAGTTTCTGAAACTTATGACACAAAGTGAGTGATTGACAGAAATGTTGCAACAAATTAAATGCCAACCGTGCATGATCATCGCGTCTCGCTGTCCCCAAATTTGATCAAAGCACACATGCAGCATGGCGTCGAAGCAAACAACTCTATTTTCTTTCAACTTTGCTCAATGAGTCCGTGTAAAAAATGATTCAGAGGGTCAATCGAAAGACACTACTGGGCAACCCAACATGGAGAACACGGAGAAGCGCAGTGAAATTGAACCCATGTCGGAATCCACGACGTATTGTCCTGTTGTCGCTGATACAACAACAGGGGATCAGCGCCACAGTGAAGCCGTGAGCCGTGATGATGATGCACCGAAAACCCAAAAACCCCATCCACAACCACATGCAGGTTACGCTTACCAAGAGCAGTGGAAGACTGAATATCCATTGTTACGTTTTGATGTATAAATATAAATGTATAAATTTTGAACACTGCTAGTGCCTGGATTAGCTGCAATAACTCTAACCTTTGGGTTGCCCGATGTGTTTTGACGGTTGCATGAATACCCTTCGCTGTTACATTTCACGATGTTTGAAACACAGCCCAGTTGTTCAAGTTGTTCATTGAACCGTTTTCATTAAAATAATGTTACATTTACATCGTACAATCCGAATTGATAGTGTAGATTAATTGAACAGCCCATCGTGTTTTGTAGTCAGTTTTTTCCATCGATCGAGTGTAAAAGTGAAATTACATATGCAAATACAGCCATTATGCAATTTTAGCAGACCAATGCTTATGCTGTGCACAAGGAGGAAAAAGTTACTGCGAACACTGGTGTAAGTGGTCTTTAAAGCCATTCCTTGGGTAAAAAGGAAGCAGAACCCTAACTTCGTCGGTATACTAATTCTTTTTGACACCAAAAATATGGCTTTTTTATGGTTAATGTTATGATGGCTCATCCCAGGCCTGCTGAATGATTCCAACCTGTGATCGCCATCAATATAATAAACACGAACCACGGTATGATCATGAACGACGTGACCGGTGGAACGAAACTGACCACACTGTTCATCTCATCCACAGTATACTGTGATCCACAGGTTCTCCGAACGTTTCAAGGCAAGAGTCTCAACAGTCTTACAACATTACATTCGAATCTGTTTGCGGCTAAATTTCAAATACTGCTGGGACTGAAACCTAAACGCATTGTTGAGTTGACGTCTTCAAGAGACGCCAGCAGTGTACCCGGTTGGCCTTGGACAGCTCGTTACTGAACACAACGATTTCTGAGTGTAACCGTATCTTTTTGTAATATCGTCTGTTTCGTTATGTAGTATATATATATATATATATATATATATATATATATATATATATATATATATATATATATATATATATATATATATATATATATATATATATATATATATATATATATATATATATATATTGTATTCAAATAAAACTGTCTGGATTAGGATTTCCTGCAAAAGTAGGTTCTTATCTAAGCTGATACTGGCTGCAACAGGATGTCAACATTGATTTGCATTCATTATTCATTGCCACTCCCGGACCCTGGGATCGCGAGCGATGGCTTTCAACAATAAATTATTATTATTATTAAACTAGAATTAAGGGGGACTGGACAAGCATTTTTAGAAGATAAGATTTTTTGAAAAAAAACAAATGCCAAAGAATCACAAAACTTAGTTAATTTCATGTAAACGGCATGCTAATAAAGACCAAAGTTAAATAAGAGAATCATTAGGAATCAACAAAATCAAATCTGAGGTCTGTGGAGATATTTCAACCAAAAGTGATGAAACAAGCTTTAAAATCTGAAGGCTATTGTATGAGTATGGAGATCTTTCGACCAAAAGTGAGGAAACAAGCCCTAAAAACTTGCAAAACAAATCTCATTGTCATATGAATATCAATCCAAGTTAGGTCATTTTACAGGGACTCATGAAAGATGTTATAGTTTCAGAGAAGAAGTGTAAAAGTAAGGATACTACAAAACAGACAATCAGCTTTGCTGTTAAGCTTCACTTTACTTCACTGACAAGCAAAGGGGCAATTTTTGGATTTTAATTATAAATTCAACATCTACTTTTGACAAATGAAGATGATCAAATTGATTATTTTTCAGATAATCAGTGAAACTAATGGAACATGTTGCAGATAGTTCGAGTTCATGAAAAATTGGCTACACTTGCTTGTGCATTCAGAAATGGCTATTGTGAACATGAACCTCTTGAGAGAGAAGACCAAGAAGTCATTGTTCAGCCACTAGGAGTCTTGACTTTACAGCTCCATTAGCTGTAATGGATTTTTTCCAGCACTTTACTTACAGTTCAATGTCCTACACCAAAAATTTTGTCAAAATGCCTGGTAATGGCTGTCAAGTTCTTTTTTTATTGACAAATGAACTACAGTCCAGATTAGAATTCAATTTGTCAACAAGAACATTGCATATTCTACACATACAATTGAGCTGGCAAGAATTATTGCATTTCAACACAATGGAGGAAGAAGAAGCTAGTGTTTTGGTTTTACAGAACAAAAATAATGAAAATGTTATAACAGTAAAAACTTCTTAATTGTACATTTATAAGCTGTCGAATGAGCTGAAAACAAAATGAAAATTGAAAACAGTAACATCAAAGTACACACACGACACATGATGTGCTCTTGTATTTGATAAGACAGATATGGTTTACTTTACCTCGGCAAATCCTCATGTCTTCTGTGAGCATGAAACCGTCTGGGCATGTACAGGTAAAGCTGCCGTCAGTGTTGCTACACTCACCATCAACACACACCCTGTTGTCACCAATACACTCATTAATGTCTGCAAAACATTAAATGTAAATAGGAAATGGTGAGAGAGAAACATATGGCAAAGCTGAAGGAAAACATATCTGTATTTCTATTGGTGCCTCACACCTTCACACAACTTGCAAACATTTTTTATTTCAATTTGAAACATACAGTGAAAATTTTTTCATTTTCCCGTTTTCTTACCACCATAGCAAGTAAGATGTAAATATGTACATTCTATCAAGTGCATTGCCGGAAATACATTTTAAACATCACGTTAACCTGAAGGAGATATTTAATATCTGAAGAAGCATACTAGCTGAAACTGCACCTTGAAAAAGGGTAAGGATACAGAGAAAGACTGCATCTTTTGAAAACTTAAATTACATTTCAGGAAACCTAATTTCCAGGGTAACTTGAAAATCAAAATACCCCATAAATGACTTGACCATATGATCCTATCAACATTCTGAAGACTGCAACGTCGAGCAGTTCTGTGGTGGCGTTTGTCCTCTACAACTTTGTTAAACCTGTAGCACTGCTGCAATTACAGAATACACTATAAACTGTGGGAAACAGAACCTACCTAGGCAGAGGATTTGTGACACGCTCGCTTCATATCCATCTGGACACACACAGATGTAAGAGCCGACATTGTTCTCACAAGAACCTACACCACAGATATCAGGTTCTTCAACACACTCATTGATGTCTGTTGGCAAGAAAATGTGTTAAGAGAGTGGCAATCTTTACACAAAGGGCCAATATGGCATTTACAGCTTATCATTATATAGTAACTGGCAAATGTATTTTCCAAAATGCTCTAGGACTATTCTTTCTTGTGTTTACCATAAGAAAATCAACTGATACAAAAAGTTTCACATATTGACAATCAAACATGTCAAGCATGGATGGTACATTTCGTATATTGTATTAATGCCAGCTGCCTGGGTTGCTGGGTATTTTGGTAGCCTTTCATCAATATAATTTATGACAAAAGTTTTAAAGTGACTAAAGTAGTCAAATTTTTGTGTACAAAAATTATCAACAAAAACAGTAAGAGTATACTCAGGCACAATAAACTTGTGAAAAGAAAAGTAAAATGAATTCAAAAGTGTAAAGAGATATGTGAAGCTCCTTCTGTGACAGTACAGTGCACATGAATATACATTCTGTCACATGCATGTGTAAAAGCTTAACTAAATGTTTGGGAGGTCCACTGTAATGTGATTGTACTGTTTTTTTCAATTGTTTGAATTTGCTAACAATCATTTGCTCTGCTTTTCTTAACCATGCACAAAATATCTAACTTCAAAGTCAACCTTTGAAAAATAACTTGTCATTATAATAATTTTATAATTGTAAAAAAAGTGCTTTTGGACCCATTGCCTCTGACAAATAAAGCTCTTGCATGAATTTCAGTGACTGTGTTACTGTTACCGGTACTCTAACTTCATCTTTCAAAGTAATCAAAACACTTACCAACACATCCATCTCCATCTTCATTTAAGACAAAGCCAGGTAAGCAGACACAGATGAAGCTGCCATCTTCATTAATACAATCACCATTCTCACATATACCTGGTATAGTTTCACACTCATTGACATCTGAAGGAAGAATCAAGTAATTATCACTAGTTACAGGGTTGATCAACACAAATTGTGGCACAGTGCAGCTGCAGGACGGATTTTCAGACTCTCAAAATCTTATGCTACTTTGGTGGCCTACAGAATTGTAGTTTATACCTAAACTAATTTAGGTTAGGAAGTGACAATTTCCCCAAACTACTAGAAGAACCGCCAGGTGCAAAAAAACAACCAAAAAAATGGTTAACCAAGTATTGAAGGGGTACAATACAGGGGAATCAAGCTGTCACTACCTGGCTTATATCAAACAGTCATCGTTGATGACACAGTCCCCACTTGTTAATGGGTATTTTGATTACAGGTCCTCAGAGAGGATAGAGTCCTCTTCATTAGGTCTGTGATAAAAATACTTTTGAACGAATTCGCTTGATACATGTCTGAGTTATGGTTCAGGACATGAAAAATCGTAACAAAATGGTCGCACAGTGGCCATATTGGATCGCATCACAAAACAAATTGATGTGCATAGCTATGACATTGGTCGATGTCCTTGTACCAACTTTGAATAAAATTGGTCGAAACATGCGGATATGCCTGAGAAATGGCTCTGTACATGAAACATTGTAATAAAATGGCCGCCTGGTGGCCATATTGGATCGTATCACAAAACAGATTGACGTGCATATGTATGACATAGGTCAATGTCCTTGTACCAGCTTTGAACAAGTCATCGTTGATGACACAGTCCCCGCTTGTCCATTTTGTTATAATCTTTGGTGTCTAGGTAGCTGTGGTCTAGGTAGCTGTGGAATGACATTGATGCAACGGGTACTACAGGCCTGTGACTTGCATAATAAAGTAATCTGAGGAACGTTCAATAAATGACTCATCTCTGCCGGTAATGACCACTCAAGGAACTTTTGATTACATCACACATAACGATGCCCCTACTGCCTCCAGTGTCATGATGGCACATACTATACACATGGTTTGGTGGAATTTTCAAAATGGTATGGGATCGGGTATGTTGTTGTAATCAGCCATTTCGGATCATATAATGAAACAAATTAATGTGCACAAGAATGCAGCCATAGTATTTTATCTTTGTATCATGTTTGAACAAAATCAGTCCATCGAGGGACAGTGACCTATGTTTATGTTTCAAAGACATAAAAAAATCACACCAAAATTGAAATCAAATGGCTGTCTATTGACCATATGGATCATAGCACAAAATTAGTAGACATGCATATGTATGCCATAGTACTTTATCTTTGTACCAAGTCTCAACAACATTGGTTAAAGAATATTTGCATATGATTAAGCCTCAAAGACATGAAAAAATCCAAAAATGACCATCTGACAGCAATATTGGAAAAAATGACAATCTGGCAGCCATATTGGAACATGTCACGAAGTAAATTGACATGTATATGTGTACCATAGTGCTTGATCTTTGTGCCAAGTTTGGACAAAATGGGTGTAATGACCTATGAATTACGATTAAAAGACATGCAAAATTCCAACAAAATGGCAGTTCTGCAGCCATATTGGATCCTATCGCAAGCTTAATTGATACATGCATATGTATGCCATTGTGCTTTGCCTTTGTGCCAAGTTTGAACCAAATCTGTTCAAGGATGTTTGAGTTATGGTTCAAAGACATGAAAAAATCGCAAAAATATGGCCGCCTGTCAGCCATATTGGATCACATCACGAAGTAAATTGGTGTTCATATGAAGGACATAATATTTTGCTTTTGTGCCAAATTTGAACAGAATCGGTTCAAGGGTGTCTGAGTTATGGTTCAAAGACATGAAAAACACAACAAAATGGCCGCCTCACGCCCATATTGGATTGTATCGCAATATAATTTGACATGCATATGTAGGACATAGTGTTATGCCTTTGTGTCAAGTTTGAACAGAATCGGTTCACGGATCTTTAAGTTATGGTTCAAAGACACGAAAAATCGCAAACAAAATGGCCACCTCATGGCCATATTGGATTGTATCACAAAATAAATTGACATGCATATGTAGATCATAGTGTTATACCTTTGTGGCAAGTTTGAACTGAATCTGTTCAAGGATGTCTGAGTTATGGTCCAAAGACATGAAAAATCGCAACAAAATGGCCGCCACGCGCCCATATTGGAACATATTGCGAAATAATTTGACAGGAATATGAAAGCCATAGTGTTATGCCTTTGTGCCAAGTTTGAGCAGAATGTGCTCAAGGATGTCTGAGTAATGGTCCAAATACATGAAAAATCGCAACAAAATGGCCGCCACGCGCCCATATTGAAACATATCGCAAAATAATTGTACATGGATATGAAAGCCATAATTTTTTGCCTTTGTGCCAAGTTTGAGCAGAATGTGCTCAAGGATGTCTGAGTTATGGTCCAAAGACATGAAAAATCGCAATAAAATTGCCGCCTCGCGCCCATATTGGATCGTATCACAAAATAAATCGACGTGCATCTGTACGTCATAGTGCTGTGCCTTTGTGCCAAGTTTGAACAAAATCAGTTTAGCAGTGTCTGAGAAACTGCTGATGACGGACGGACGGACGGACGACGGACGGACGGACGGACGGACGGACACACGGACGGGACCCAATCTATAAGTCCCCGCCGGACTTCGTCCGCGGGGACTAATAAAAACGGTTGAGATATGCCTGAGTTATGGCTCTGTACATGAAAAAATCGTAATAAAATGGCCGCACAGCGGCCATTTTGGATTGTATCACAAAACAGATTGCCGTGCACAGCTATGACATTTGTCAATAAGCTTGTACCAACTTTGAATAAAATCGGTTGAAACGAGCCTGAGTAATGGCTTTGTACATGAAAAAATCGTAATAAAATGGCCGCCTGGCGGCCATATTGGATCGTATCACAAAACAAATTGGCGTGCATATCTATGACATTGGTCAATGTCCTTGTACCAACTCTGAATAAAATCGATTGAAACATGCCTGAGTAATGGCTCTGTACATGAAAAAATCGTAATAAAATGGCCGCCTGGCGGCCATATTGGATCGTATCACAAAACAAATTGGCGTGCATATCTATGACATTGGTCAATGTCCTTGTACCACCTTTGAATAAAATCTGTTGGAACATGCCTGAGTTATGGCTGTGTACATGAAAAAATCGTAATAAAATGGCCGCCTGGCGGCCATATTGGATCGTATCACAAAACAAATTGACGTGCATCTGTATGACATATGAAGTAATCCTTGTACCAAGTTTGAATAAAATCGCTCCAGGCATCTCAGAGATATCTGCGTGAACGGACGCACGCACGCACGCACGCACGCACGCACGCACGGACATGACCAAACCTATAAGTCCCCCCGGACGGTGTCCGTGGGGACTAATTAAAGGATTGTTTTTGCAATGGAGTTGATCAGGAAAGTGGAAACTAGTCAGGATTTCAATTATCAGTAAAGTTTTGGTAATTTGCTTTCTTATCAACTTGTTTATCATAAAGACTCTGATTTTTGTTCTGACAATTAAAGAGAATGTCCTGAATTTTTTTTGGTCCACATACGGTATTGTACAAAGGTTAAATGTAAACCTACCACTGTGTGCTACCTAAGTGGTATCTTTACTGCTGCATATTATTCAACTGTACAACAATATCTTTGGGACAACCATTGAGGAATTACAGTCATCACTGATTTTACGATGACAATATGACATCTCAAAGATATGTAGTATGACATTAGAATTACAAACTGCTGCATCGTAAATGGCTGAATGTTTCTGCATATATGAACGACTCGTGACCTCAAAAGACATTGGGTGTTGAACATTAAAGGCCCGATAGCTGTATCTTTTTCGCATTATTTTTGTGATTTTACTTCCAAACTAAAACAAGTTCATGGGAATGTACTCATTCAGGGGTGTCTATACAGGTAGAATAAACTGTCAACCTGGACTACATGTGCAATTTTGAGCAAGATAAATAATATATGTTTGCCCAAACATAAAATGGCGCCCTCATGCAAATAAAGCAAAAACACAGTACGCAGTGCATATATGCCTTGAGATCTTCACAGAAACAACAGAGTAGTCCAATATAATGCATACTGATGAATGTTTTCAACTGGGACACCATGTGCTATGTTTTTTTTTGTAATATTACAAATTTTTAAAAATGGCGGGAAATCAAAATAACGGTTAAAATTTAAATTAACTTGTCCAATTTTTCAGTGGTAAACGACTATATCCTTTAAATCTGCAGAATTTAAAGAAAATCAGAGAAAAAAGAAAGCCTTTTTCAGGTCGACAATTTTTTTCGAGTTACAGCTACAGGGCCTTTAAACAGCATTTTTTGCCCCAAATCACGTTTTTAAATTTTCACTCAATTTTCAGTGACTTGTTCACCCAATATTGATGGCGTTAGCATGACAGGCAGTTATAAATTGGGAAAGAAAGAAGTGTAAATTTATGCAGATGTTTGCAAATCACCCGATTTCCTGGCTTCTTTGTTGTCCTGTTTTCAAAGTTTCTATAGAATATACATGTAACTCCACTCTGGCTGCATCAGACTGTTTGGAAATTTTCACATTTCATTCTTGAATAACTATGTAACAAAATGGCAAATTTTAATTGGCAATAAAAGTTCTTACATTCAAAAGTTACATCAGGCAACATAGTTTGGTTTATTTCACCATACTTTGAATGCACTGCTAAATTTTGATTTGGGAAAGTTAAAATTTACATGCCTTTCTGCACTAATGGTTGATGTCTATATCAAGAAATCTACCTTACATTATGCTACTTTAGGTGGATTGTAAATGCTGTCAATTTCAAGCTGCACAAACAACACAATGGAAGTTCCTGACTCCTTTCATTTGTGATAGACAATCCTAGAAAAGTTTTATCTTCATGGGTGTGTTAGTATCTGTAATCTTATCAGTCTTTCAGGTAGAGTGTGCCTTGAAACTGAAATTTTTAAACTTTTGTTCATACTTTGCTCAAGATAAACCTTAAAATCATTCTCTGTTTTAATCAAGGATAAAAATCAGGGGTCATTGTTTAAATTTTGGGATTAGAGAAACAGATTACCTAAAATTTATTGCCATTTGAAATTCAAAATGGCCACCCTACCTTGGTTAAACTCTATAGGGGAATTACATTTATGATTTTCTCAAAAGCAAGATGCTGAAAACTTCATTTACTCCAAAAGTTTCAGAGCGAGTCCAAAAAGCAACAGACAAGAAATGTTTATAAAAATCTGAGAATCTGAATATCGGTCCCTAAGGTACTTTCTACCTCAAAAGATCATCGTCATTTTTGTGTCACATTTCAGAATTATTGATGTCTGAAAAGGTTTTAGATACACTTGAACTAACACAAAGTAGTTGGTATGTTTCATTACTAACTGACTCTTGGGCTTGTCTGATTCTAAATCATTGGCAGTATATTCTTGAAAAATTAAATAATAGCCATAGGCTGAAGAAAATATTACCTTGAGAAAAGAAAATAAAGGAACACACAAAGAAGGAGTTGAATAGCAGAAATTAGTTTAGGTATAAACTTCAATTCTGCTTATTTGAAATACTCACCCAGTTACTATCGGGAAAAACACAGAATCCCACAGACCTTAGGAGGCGGGGAAACTAGTATTTATTACCAGGGATAACCTGTTGGCCTACAGAAAGCGGACCAAGGGAAAACAAACCGTCCGATTCTGATGCCATGTCCCGAAGATAGAAACTGACAAATGAGTTAGGTGATCGCCATGTACCTGCGCGAAGGACATCGTCCGCAGGAATACCGGCCGAATACACCAAGAAGCAGAGAGAGCCCTAACCTCATGGGCTGTTACTCTGGTAAGGCGACGGTCAGTTTCTGAACTTTCATTATACGTCCAACGGACCGTTTTCGTAATCCAATTTGAAATGGTAGACTTGGAAATGTCCTGTGAGGAAGCGGGGGGAATAGGTAGAAAAAGTCTAACTCTCCCCGCACGAAAGGACTCGGTTCGTTTTAAATACCAACGAAGACAACGAACCGGGCATAATCGACGCTCTTGAGGGTCTGGGCCTGTCAGCGAGTCAAGAGCTTTAATAGTAACCGGGGTGGTTTTAGCACCCAGTACTTGATTCTTAGCCAAGAAACCCGGTCTAGTACGCAAGACTGCTTCCGTCTTGGTAATAGTCAACAACCCATCTGTGGCACCAAAAGCATGAATCTCGCTCCTGCGACTGCCAGATGCTAGTGCTACAAGAAAAACAGTTTTAGGGTAAGTGCCTTTAAACTGATAGATTCCAATGGTTCAAATGGAGGCCGTTGTAGGCCACTCAGAACCAAAGATAAACTCCATTGAGGGACCAAACGCCGCACAGGGGGTCTCTCAATTTTAAAATTCTTGAGCATTGCAGTCAAGGCTGTATTGTGACTAAAATCCGGGCCCCCGACACTTCTGATCGTCGCTGCGATGGAAGTGCGATAAACAGACAAGGTGCTCGGGGAGAATATTTGTCATTATGTAAAAATAGAAAGAATTCAGCTAATTGGCTAACAGAGACTTTGAGCGGATCAACACTCTGTTTACCACACCAATCACAGAATTTTGACCACTTGTCCTCGTAAGTTGCCAAGGTGCTGGCTCTCTGAGGTCTAGCGATGGTGGCGGCAGCTGCTCGAGAAAATCCGCTCGCAACGAGGGATTGCTCGACAACTTGAATGCGTGAAGTCTGAACACGCCTGGGTCGGGATGAACCAGCTGTGGACCCTGGAATAGTAGGTCCTCGCGGAGGGGTAGCTCCAGAGGGCGCTCTACTAACAGATCCAGCAGCATCGGATACCATGACCGTTTGGGCCATGCTGGTGCTACTAGTATCACGGTGGTGACCTCGTCTGCTATTTTCCGTAGAACTAGTGGCAAGAGAGGCAATGGAGGGAACGCATACAGGAGCAGGTTCCTCCATGACATTGACAGTGCGTCGACCGCCAAGGCTCTGTGGTCCGGGACCGGCGACACAAACAGAGGTAGTTTGCGGTTCTTGAACGTCACAAACAAGTCTGCCATGGGTGTTCCCCAAATTGCGAAAATCCTGTTGGCAATTTCCTGGGGAATTTCCCATTCCGTCGGAATCACTTTTCGATCCCGAGATAGGGCGTCGGCAATGTGATTCCGCTTGCCGGGCAGGTGACGAGCTCGAAGGCGGATGTTGTGTTCCTTGCACCACATGAATAAGTCCCATGCCAGGTAACACAGTGTTGGGGATCTGGTCCCTCCCATCTTGTTTATGTAGGCAACCACTGTAGCATTGTCTGTATTGACCAGGACATGCTGGTTGGCTACTGACAGCTGAAAGCGTTTGAGCGCCAGGAACACCGCTTGGAGTTCTAGCCAATTGATGTGGCGCTCCCGTTGGTTGTTCGACCAACTGCCCGATGCTGTCAGTTCGTCCAGGTGCGCTCCCCAACCGGTGGTGGAGGCGTCCGTGAACAAAAACTGAGTGGGCGGTGGTACCCGCAGGGGAACGCCCTTCAGCAAATTCTCTGTGTCCAGCCACCATTCTAGGTGGGCACGGAGAGCTGGTCTCACGCGAATAACATGAATAATCGGCTGTCGAGTGGGGCGCCAAAGTGCCAACAAATACAGTTGGATCGGTCGAAGGCGAAGGCGCCCCCAGGGGATGATTGCAAGCATAGAGACCATCATGCCGATAGCTTCCAGCAGGAGCTTGACCGGGATAGATGGACGTGGCAGGATAGAGTTGATAACAGCTAACAGTCTGTCCACTCGTTCCTGGGTTGGGCAAACAATCCCTGAGTGAGTAATGAGCCTCATCCCAATAAACGCCATGTCGCGGGAAGGGGTGAGAGTTGACTTCTCGACACTCGGAATGAACCCGGGCGGAGGAGAACTGACCAGACCAGGGTGAGATGTGTTTCGAGTACGTCTCTTCGCTGATGGGGTATTAACCAATCGTCGAGATACGGATGTGTTCTGACGGATTGGCGGTGGATGAACCCTATTAGCTCCAGCACTACTCTGGTAAACACGCGAGGTGCTGATGCTAGGCCAAAAGGGAGAACTATGTACTCGTAAACAATCCCGTTTATTGAGAACCGCAGGTACTTTCGAAAATCCTTGTGAATTGCGATATGAAAGTACGCGTCTTTGAGGTCTATGGAGACCATCCAATCGCCGGGCTGTACCGCGGCTAGAATGGACTGAGTGGTTTCCATGGAGAACGATTCTACTTGCAGAAACCGATTTAGTGGTCGTAGGTTGAGAATCGGCCGCCACCCCCCCCCGTCTTTTTTGGGACGAGGAAGAAATGGTTGTAAAACCCCGGGCCGTCTACGGTGGGGTGTACAATTCGCACCGCGTTTTTTGACATCAGCCCTTGCACTGCTTCGGCCATTGCCGACGAGTATGGGCTTGTCTGGCGGGCGAAACACGGTGGGTCCCACGCCAGAGGGGGGTCGGTCGAGAAAACTGGTTTGTACCCGTCTTGGACCACTGACAATACCCAATGGTCGTTTGTCACTTTCTGCCACTCGGTGGCGAAGTGACGAAGACGCCCTCCCACCGAAATGTCTGGCGACGGAATGGGCGGTAGTCTTATTAGGGCGTCAGGAGCGCTGACCTTTGGGGCCCGCATTTGACGAAGTGGACGTTGAAAATTGCTTCTTAGCCTTATTTCTATTGTCCTTGTCATAGGGTTGGGCACGAGTACGAAATGACTTGGACTGTGCCTTACCCTTGGGCTTAGATTTCTTGGAGGACTGTTTCGGGCGTGTAGCCCCAGTGCCGTCCAACTTTCGCCCCTCCCGACCAAATAGCCAAGCGTTACTCTGAACATCTTTGGTGGCCTCTTTGGCAAATTCCGCGAGCTTGCCCGCGAATAGAGCCTTAGGATCCAAGGGCACGACCCGGGCCCTGGCTTTAAGCTCGTCAGTTAATTGGACCGAAGGGCGATTTAGAAACGCATCACGCTCCAATAACTGTAGCATAGCATGACTACGAACGGAAAACTCGAGGCCATGCACGAGGGTGTTTCCCACGGCTCGAGTCAAATCCGCAAATTGGTCTGGGTGATCAGTGGACTCGGTAATACGTACCAATTGAGCCACAAGCCAGTCCAAATGAGAGAGCGTCCTTACTGTCGCGTTGACAGACTGACCCACTACTTGCAATAAGGCGCGGTCAATCGTGACAGATTTAAACGAGCCAGCTTGATTATCCACCTTACCGGCATCTGCATCCAATTTAGGGAGGCCGGCTGTGAATAATGAGTCATGCGTCTTATATCGTTTATTGCGCATGAGGTTGGACGCTGCCGGTAACTTACCAATAGGTAACGGCAGGGTGTTAGCATTGTTCCCCGCAATCTCGTTCTGAACTTTCGTTAGTGCGGTTTTAAGCGCGAGAGAGTTGGGCAAAGAACGAGGTTCGGTCTGTTTCTCTGTTGGGTTGACATACGACAACACATGAGATTCAGGCCGAGGTGGTGGAGGAGGCAGAGGACACTCCTCCCCAAATGTCTCATAGATATATCCGTAGCAGCGACGGAAATAACTGTCTGATGTCTTTTCAACTGAATCTTCGACATAAGACTGTGATTCCTCCGCGTCCCCCTCTCCTCGAGTTGACCTAGCATCGCTGGCAACTGATTGGGGCGCTGCTGCGTCTGACTCATGACCGTCCAAATCATGATCCTCAGAGGGAGCGTGGACGGACATACTGTCAAGGTCAACGCCAATATTCCGAGAGTGCGATGTGGGCGCTAAGCCATCCTCGCTATCCTCATCGCTTGACACTGGGGTCGAGTGGCGCTTACGAGTGTCATGGGATTGAGACTTTCTAGGTCTTGCAGCAATGGGCACTACCTGAGAACCGGTTTGAACCGCTGAAGGCTGCCCTGTTGCGCTAGGCCGTCCGGTATTCGTCGACACTGAGGGCCCGTCACAAGGGGCACCAGGACGACTCACGCCAGCAGGGGACGTATGCATGCGCTTAACACCACGACGTCCCTTGCCCGCGGAAACCAACTTATGAGTCGAACGAGCAACAGTCTGTTTGCCCGTCGAAGACGAGCGGCTCTGTACCGGTGGAGGCCCCGTGGGACAAGTGCGTTCAGCAGGAAGCCCTGTACCCACGTTAGGGCTCGGTTGTTGAAACCCGGCTGTGTAACATTCATCCAGGCTGGGTGATGATACTGTAGCTGTTGCCCAGGGGCAACTGGGTTAAAGTAATTCCAACCTGGGGGCTGATAATACGTGCCCGGTTGGAAAAAGGGAGGATAGTTTCCATACGGCTGAAAAGTGCCGGCTTGTTGGAAACTTCCTTGGTAAGGGCCTTGATGTGGTCCATTAGGGGCAAACATCGAACCGTGGTACTGTGTAGAATATTGGTTGATGTTAGAATGGCCCATCTGATCCCTAGGTTGGGCAGTGTATGACTGGTTTGCCCCACCCGGCTGTGGTAAAAGTCCCTGGTTCATCTGAGTAGTGTACATATGACCAGGAACCCCGCCCACTGTAGCCTGGTTGAGATTAGGGAGACCTAATCGTGCTCCAGCTGGTATTATCCCGCCCTGTTGCGGGATTGGCCCCTGGACAATCTGATTAGTGTGCAGAAGTCCAGGACCCCCCGTACCGGCCGCAGCTTGCCCAGAGATACGTGGCGTGGTCTCGCTTGGCGCGAAACCGGGCAGATTAGAACCCGCGGTGGAAATCAATTGCGTTGTTTCACCGGGATTAACCGTCCCTTCGGTAACATTCAATGACGGACGGACATCACTTACCTGTTGTGGGTCGGACAAAGCCTCCGTTGTCTTAGGAGGTCGTCCACCCTGAACGGAACTAATTTCTGTGTTGGTGTCACCAGCCGAATGAGCACGGTGCATTCCAACCAAAACTCGCGACTCAGAAACTGACGGGTCAGCCCCGGGGATGTCCGGGGTGACGTCGTCAAGCGAGGGAGCGAAATTAGACCATTCATCCTGCGTCCAAGTCAAACAAATGTCACAAGGTTGACTCCTTGTGCATTCTCGACAACTGGAGCATAATTCATGTCCGTCCTGCAGCGAGAACTGCTGCTTACAATCACACGTTCGATAGGAAAAATCCATGACAAAAAACGAAACGAGTGATGACTCAAAGAACAATAAAGAATTTTCAAGGAACACTGAGAATAGGATCACTAGAAAATGTAGACTGTATAACTACTCGGCCGTGAAATAAACGCCGATGAACAATACAGTACAGAGCGTCTAAGCTATGGAACACGTGGCGTAACACAATAGCCAAAAAGGCTGACACGTGAAAACGTTCAAGAACTCGTTGAGAGAACAAAAAAGCGGAAAAACGATTGACAACAACGAAGAAGGTACCCAAAAAGGGAAATTGCCACTTAGCTGTCGATCCTGAGCGGAATAAGGCAGCCACGGCGACGAAAAACTTGCGGGAGCCGTACGGAGCTGTCATAGACAGTCGTGCAAGAATTATAACTGAGTAACTTAGGGAGTCCAGTGACTACGTCACAGGAAGTCTAGGCAGGAAGTTCAAGTTTTAATCTTGCATAAATGGAGCCCCAAGGGTTATTTCCCGATAGTAACTGGGTGAGTATTTCAAATAAGCAGAATAAAGGAACACACAAAGAAGGAGTTGAAAGAAATTCCTACCTCTGCAGTCGTTATTATCAGTCAGTTCATATCCATCGTAGCAGTTGCAATCAAAACGTCCGACGGTGTTAACACACTCACCGTTGACACATATTGGAGGTTCAATAGCACATTCATCCTTATCTGTAAAATAAGATGAAAAGTGTCATATCAATTTTCAGTCTGTATGTGGCTACAAGTAATCCCTGAGGCTCATAACAGATTACATAATGTATACATAATATGTGGGTCCAACAAAGTAGCAGACAAGAAAAAGTTAGAAAAATCTGAGATGTGTATATGTGTTCAAGATCACACACTTCACTAACTAGTTTGATATTTTGAGCCAAAGAGAGTACTATACTGAACATCTTACTACATGGCACAACAGAATGGAATTCTCTGATTTTAGAGAATATTTGAAATATTTAACTTTTCCTAGCATGGAATTCACCTTTTACATCAGCTACATTTGATTGACCCGTTATACCCTAATTTCTGTAAGCTATTTTCCTTTCAAAAATGTCTCTTTATAGATGAATGAATTTGCTCTGTAAGGCTCCTGCCCTTCCCTGGCCATCTATCAATCCCTACAGTAGGTTTATCACCAGTGTGCTGTATGTTACATTATAATATGCCCTGGACAGTACATTTCAATACGCCGTGTGTGCATATATCCATCTGGTTAGCTCAAACCAGGGTTCATATTAAACACCTATTACCTGGTCATGAGGGCTATAGCGCCTGTTTATTACCCAGAGGGGCCCTATGTTACCAGAAACACATCGCTATGGCCCTAGGCCGTGGGCCGAGGGGTATTGCAATGTGTTTCTGGTAACATACGGCCACGAGGGGTAATAAACAGGCACTATAGCCCGAATAAAGACCAGGTTATAAGTGTTTTATAACACACCACTCACTCATGTTGTATTATGTTATAGTTTTTAATGTGTTTTGATATTTTGCACCGCTAAAATCCATTGTGACAAGTTTACTTGGCTTTATTTCCACAGCGGTTACAGTTGTACGTGGTACCACTTTCCTTCAAAAAATATTCTAAGCATACCTAGCGACATCCTTAGTTGCACTTAAATCTTTATCGTCATGAGCTGTTCAAGTTCCTACACTGTTGGAATGTTGGAAAATCTGTTTTAGAGAGATGCTCGCCGCTCATCCCGGACGCACATCACGTTCTAATCACCTGCCATTGTTGCACGTGACAGGGCACTTTTCCAAATTGGTTCAAACCATTTCCCTAGGGAAACAGCTTTTCAAAAAATACCCTCTGATGTCACTTTTGTAGATTCTGTGGGGACTAGACGTATCTATTTTTTCGTCACGTGACGTATTCTGGCAAATCGCGACACAGAATGAGCATGTGGCGTGTTATAATATAAAATAGAAGACTCTGGCCCTAAATGATTAATTATAAACTAAAAAATGAAACCTAACAATAGCTGGAATTGCAGTCAGTAAGCAGGAAGAGTGTTTGCACAAGTATGTATAGTTCCTCTTGACAAATGTTAAAACATGAGACATGCCCTTAACTTGTTGGATTTATCCTAAAGCATAACATTTGAAATATCATATTCTTATCATGTTTTGCCATATTACAAGGTTCACACAGTGATTTTAACATGCAAAGTATATCACTTTTTCCCAAGACAAGCATATCTACTACCAAATACACTTGCTTGCCCTTGATAATCTCTACTTAAGCTGGTACATTTCAAGCTTACCTACACATGTCCTGTTGGGTGATGTGATCACTTCATATCCAGGATTACAGAAACAGAGGTAAGAACCCATTATATCAAAGCATGATCCCTCTCCACAGATGTCTGGGTTTTCCTCACATTCATTAATATCTGGGGGAAGGAAAACAGGCAGTAGTGTTGGACTGATACTAATGCACAAAACAAAAAAAACATCAGTGACAATGTACTCTAATTTGATCAGAACTGATTTAACATTAACATACTAAACTTAGAAGCTGTCAGACTAGCAGCTTTAGAGAAGGTGCTTTGACCAATGATGAATATACTTGGCTTAATCTTTTAAGCCAACTTTATCACCACACAAACAAATCTAAATGAGGTCCTCTTTTAATTTTGTTCCCATTTTCAATATACCTTCCAACTAGACAATTCAAACATCTATTGAATGAGCAATTAATATTCATTCATTGTAAATACAAAGAATTAAACAAAACTAAATAACAATTATTCCTTTATTTATTTTTTTTATTTTTTCATTGATTTTATTTACCTATTTATTTATGGCATAATTGATAAATATGTAAACATTTTCTACCTGTATTTAGGGGGTGATGAATGAGTGCATATAATAAAACTACACTAATTCATGGTTGGACAATTACCACAGTCATTTTATGCTACCAAATAAATAACTTACCTATACAGCTTCGCTTATCTGATGTCAATCGCTTACCAGCCTCACAATCACATCTGAAACTTCCAGGCTCATTGACACATATTGCAGTAGAATAGCAATTAGCCATTCCCTCAAGGCATTCATCAACATCTGGAAAAAGAAATTTCAATCTTATCAAAGTTACTTTAAAAACAGTCATCGTAAATGACAAAGTCCCCTACCAGTAATTTACGTGATCATACAGATGTAACTGTATTGTAATCAAAATTCTATGCACCAATTAGAATGTGTGACTGGGCAGCAAAGGTATATAAAGTCAAAACACCTTGTCTTTGTGCAAAGTTTAAATGGAACTGGGCTTGTAGTGTACATTTAAGTTATGGCTTCAGCCTGACAAAAATTAAAACAAAATGGCCGCCCAATGGCCATATTGGATCATATCACATGATCAATTACAGTTACTGAAATCATCGCCATCCAGACTGATACCTCATCTCACATTTCCAAAGGTACAAGCTTGATTGAGCTGTCTTGGCATGTCTGGGCACTGGCTTGACACTGACAAAATCAAAACAAAATTGCCACCAAGCATACGCATCTAATTGTATTGCAAAACATGATGACAAGCAGATGTATGTCATCATACTACATGTTTGTGTCAAGTTTGTATTAAATCAATCTAGTCATGTCTGAGTAATGGCTCTGGAAGCACAAATATTAAAAAAGAAAATGGCTGCCAGGCTGCAATATCGAATGGCATTTTGAGATAAACTGAGATGCATCTGAATGTCATGGTACTGTCCTTTTGAGAAGTACCATTGAAATCAGTCCACTTATGTCACAATACTGGCTCTCAACAAACAAAAATTAAAACAAAATGGCCATGTCAATTCAGTGCATTGAATTTGATTTGTGGTCAAGTGTTAAATAATTTGTAAAATTATGCAAAGGAGCTCATATCTGTTAGTCATATCACCAAATCTTCAGCATGGTAAGACAATAGAACAATGTGAGAGCGACTACATCACAGTTGGTCATATAATTCTTTTAGCCAATTGCACAAATTCATCAATTAACCCTTTGACCCCGGATCGGACAGAAATGTCCGCATGATGTCATAAGTCACCAGGGGGCCAGGGTGCAAAGGGTTAAGAAAATGACCAAAAATTGTAAAATTATGCAAAGAAGCTCATATCTGTTAGTCATATCACCAAATCTTCAGCATGGTAAGACAATAGAACAATTTGAGAGCAACTACATCACAGTTGGTCATATAATTCTTTTAGTCAATTGCACAAATTCATTAATTATGTAAATGACCATAAATTGTAAAATTATGCAAAGAAGCTCATATCTTTTAGTCATATCACCAAATCTTCAGCATGGTAAGACAATAGAACAATTTGAGAGCAACTACATCACAGTTGGTCATATAATTCTTTTAGTCAATTGCACAAATTCATTAATTATGTAAATGACCATAAATTGTAAAATTATGCAAAGAAGCTCATATCTTTTAGTCATATCACCAAATCTTCAGCATGGTAAGACAATAGAACAGTTTGAGAGCAACTACATCACAGTTGGTCATATAATTCTTTTAGTCAATTGCACAAATTCATTAATTATGTAAACGACGATAAATTGTAAAATTATGCAAAGAAGCTCATATCTGTTAGCAGTATCACCAAATCTTCAGCATGGTAAGACAATAGAACAGTTTGAGGGCAACTACATCACAGTTGGTCATACAATTCTTTTAGCCAATTGCACAAATTCATTAATTATGCAAATGACCAAAAAGTGCAAAATTATGCAAAGGAGCTCATATCCGTTAGCCATATCACCAAATCTTCAGCATGGTAAGACAATAGAACGGTTTGGGGGCAACTACATCAGATAATTCTTACAGCCAATTGCACAAATTCATCAATTATGCAAATGACCACTAATTATGCACACAACACCCTCCAAAATTTTATGAGAGCTAGATATTTCAATAACTATGCCATAGGCAAATTTATAACATTCTGAAAAGTTATGATGGCATGTGTAAATCACACAAAATGGCCAATTGGCAGTCATATTAGATGATGAAACACATGTAAATTCTTGAGTACATGTATGCCATAGTGTCTTGCTCTTATACAAAGTTTGAGAAAAGTGGTCAATTCTTGTCTGAGAATGCTCTGGACAAACAGACAGATACACGCAAATGAACATGAAAGACAAAAATCTTGATCATTCTACATGTGACACCTGCAGTGACACTTGACATTTCATTGGTTATCACTCATGTGAACACTAGTATTTGGGAAATATATTGAATTTTAAAAGAAGTCCGTGTCTTGATATACAGACAAATGATATCAAATTTTGGATACATTGTACTGAGGTAAAATATGCCAAACAGTCACTAAAAAATATAAGTTTTCCGAAAGTTTTCTGTTTTGAAACGTGAAAGACTAACAAGATATAGGAATGAAGTATAATCGAAAAAGTTCATCCTCCCATTTTTCGAAATGTAACGATTTATCCTTTAACCTGAAATAGGACTGTAGACCAAAATTTCAAAATCTTTGATTTTGTATTTTTGACAATTACTTGTCCGATAAAACAAATTCAATCTCTAAACAAATTGTTTGAGATCTGCTATAGGTCTCTGGTACACATTGTCACTGAAGATGACAACTCAACTTTTCTTGGCATTTACAACCTCAATCTCATGCTTTTACCCCTTTCACCATCACGGTTTGAAAAAACTCGATTGTTACCAAATGTGATTATGGACCTGTTTATAGGCAATAGAAGGTGAAAAGGTTAAGATAGACAGAATTGACAAGTTCCTCTTACCTTCGCATATCAGTGATGTAAGGCCAAAACGATATCCTGGAGGACAGTCACATCGATAACTACCCATGGTGTTGATACAGATTCCATTTTGACACAATTCAGGAATTTCTTTACATTCATCCATGTCTTAAAGAAATATAGCATTATATTTAATCAATATTTCTTTCAGTTGATAAACACACAGGGATACAAAAAGTCCCTCTGAGTTGTAAGACAATGAATGCCACTTATTCTGTTTATTATCATTTCTCAAGTTAAACTTTTTCACAATTATCATAAATCTTGATTTGAATGACATGCATGAAAACTGTTTAAACACGTGCATGGGTAACCTGGAGGAGATGAGATCACAAGTTCAATAATAGCCAAAAAGATCAGTGGCAGCATTTTTGTACTTCAATCAAGGACTAAGCCCATATCTGTTACTTTCACAATATTTTCATTATTTCATTTTCAAACTACTGTAATACATCAAGTTTTTGCATTCCAATTTTGTGTCTACTTTAAATTTATTTATAATTAGTAAATGTAATACATTGCTAAATTTAAATGATTGGTTCATATGTCAGGTGCATCAAGAATATACCTACCAGTATATACGTTTCATATAAACATAGGGCCAAAGTCCCTGAAGCTACTATAGACATGGATACAAAATTAGTAAGTATTTCCTGTCTGTATGAAATTATCTCACTAAGGTCATCCTAGGGACATGTAAACCAAATATAAAAGCTGTCTGACCAGCGGTTTTGAAAAAACAAGCGACTCAACAGTTGACAGAGCTCTGCTGTGTTAAGTAGAGAATAACCTTTTGTGACACATGTATTGATGAAGAAGGTGGATATCTTTGATTGCTTATTTCAGGATGGCCTGACCAAAAATGGAAAAAAATTCCTTAAAAATACAGATTTGCATATTTCATCAGACTATATTAGTCAATAATAGCAAATAACGAGAGTTAATTACATTCTAATTAAAGTAAACAAGACTTGCTTAAATCAAAAATTTACGTCTTAATAAAACAGCATATCTGTCACGTTATAAAGAATCTTGAGCTGGTTATCTTTTAATATAAGTATTTTCATCCTACTAACCAAGCACATTTTAACTTTCAAATTAACACTGTAAGTAAGTTCTGTTGAATAAGTTGAGACAGTACGTACTCAGAGAAAGCACACTGAAGAGACAAATGTTTGAAACTTAAGAAGTTCAAGGTCATCAAAAGCATTATAAGGAATCATGTTACACTTTCATTGCACTGTTTACATAGATTGCATAATTGCTACGAATAGCACGAGGAATCTTAAAGCCCAGCTTTACCATAAAAACCCTATCACTTTGACCACTCTTTTAATTGACCACTCTATTTTTTTCCTCAAAAAGTACTCTTATTTTATCCTTACCAAGTCAACCATAAATGGAAATTAGAACTTTCTCTATCTCTATTTATTTGACCACCCTATCATGACAAACTATTATGAGCAATTTCTTTTAGATAATATAAATGGTGGTTCAGAATATATCAAAGTTGGGATTCAGGAAAGTTGCCTTTACATGTTTTAATCCTCCAAGATGGTAAGCATTTCACTATGAACTGTCAAAAAAAGTTGAACTTTCTGATAATTCCACACTAAAATTATTTGGCTTTGATGATTTCCTAATTAATTCAATTATTTAAAATCACATTAATTATTTTTTTCTGGGTGAATTGATAGGGTTTATACAGTACAAGAATTACACACAATGTAAGTCAAATTTTGACCAAAAATTACAAAAAAATTCCTTAAAAATACAAATTTGCATATTTCATCACAATTTGAACAAACCTAAGTTTGGTTATCCCTAGGGACCTGTATACCAAATAACAAAGCTGTCTGACCAGCGGTTATGAAGAAGAAGATTTTTTACCAAAAACACCTTTTTTGGCATTAATTTGCCTATTTTCAACAATATCAAAAAATTAAAAAAATAGTTTCTCAAAATCATATTTTTCATCTACACAACAAATATCAAATCAGTAAGTACTGCGGTTTTCAAGATATTTGAGTGGACGGACGCCTCACAAACGGACATACATACATACATACATACATACATACATACATACATACATACATACATACAGACTGACGACGGACGCCGGACGGATACCCATCCCAATAGCTTCTATAGACTATAGTCTATAGTAGCTAAATTGGACACAGTGGGTTTGTTATGCCCATTCGTGTAATAGTACAAAGCTTTGCAATAAATTGCCCTCCTACATTCACTGACAAACTCTGCAATGTAGTTATAGCTTTCAGCAGCTTTTCTAAACCAAAGCAAAATAGTTCTGACGGGAGAACTGTGCAAGTGGCAGTAACAATCTGAACATGTCCAAAGTTTTCATGTGAGCCCTAGGTAGTCAGTGGTATCACATGACTTCAACACACTGCCACACAAGTTTTGTATATTGATTCACAAAAAAATTATGCTAGGAATGTATAACTCGGATTAAGGAGAAATCAGAATAACAATGAAGCAAACTATACAGAGTTGATTCTGTAGCCTGTGTCTCAATTGAAAATTACAAACCCAAGAGCACTGATGAGATGAAGTTTTCTCTTCAACTGAAATGTACATACCATCAACTGTTAACTTGGTAACTCTAACACAAAGCCACCTTCACAGAGCTACTGATCACTTAGAAACCTAATCAATACTTACCCATGGTTTCACCAGTTTCAGGGTCAATAATATATCCTGGTCTCTCCCCACAAATTTGTTTGAAGGCAACTATGACCAAGAGATAAAACAAGGTACGAATTAATGAGAGCCCTGTCATCGTGCATCAAGTGTTTTTTCTCACAAACTTATGCATGAAAAGACACATACTCAAGATTTTGGAATAAAAGATTTAGACTGAACATTATCTAACTGTGTCTAACAGTGATTGTTTTATTGGATGCATACAATGTAATTAGCTGGATTATCTCACACCCGATTGTGTTGATTAGCATCTGCACTACCAGTTAAATTCTGAGACCTTGATCTTTCCTTCTGGACACAAATTTACTTCTCATCAAATGGTAATCTCTACAGGGTTCACACACTCTTATTGCATATCAAATCAACAACTGAATAGTGAAAAGCTCCTGCCTTTAATCAAATAAATTTATGGAGCTTGTCACAGGGCTTGCTGAACGGTAGAGTAGTTTAGTCCATTAGTCTCTGTTTGAAGAGGTTAGGACATTCACCTTGAGGCTTGATTAAATACCTGTGATGGCCATGAGTTTTGCATTGTCTTTTGTTCAGAGACATAAATACGCAAATATGCATGTCTTTTGGCAGCTGAACACTGTGTGACATATTCTGTATAACATCTGACATCACAAGTCTTTGATATGTTCTTATTGTTTTCTGGAGGTTACATGGACCTAAATACAGAGAACTGTGGATAAAGGGGTCAAAAATGGTCAGTGCTTACGTGTGTAAGGCTGCGGACAAGCCTCGCATGGAATATGCCAAGCCACTCCAAGGGCACAACAGCAAACCTTCTTGGTAACATTGAAAGACAATGGATTCTGGCAGAGTTCAGGTAACTCTTCAGTTGCATTCTCATACTGTCTGTAACACACACTGAGTCGCATATCTGAAACAAAGTTCCATTGGCAAGATTATTAAAAGCCACGTCAAGACTTTTTGATCTCGCCAGGCCTCCTCTGTTCCAGTATTTTCTATCTAGGCTTTGGTAAATGTGTCTAAGTATTGTGCTGAATAAATCGATAATTAAAATTGGAGTAAGCTGAGTTAACTGAGTTAACCAAGCCTTTCAGTAATTGCAAACTACTCTTTTCCCTCTCCTCTAGTGATGGGATGCCTTTCTTAATGGCAGACTAGTTCCATTCATAAATGTAATGAAAATGAATGGGTAGAACCCTATATTACAGAGAGCTACATCTGATACTCTTGTTTTGTTAATTTCATGATGGTATAAAACTAAAATTCTTCCCATAGAAAAAAAGTCACTGTTTTTGGCATTTTTTTTAATGAATCAAGAAAAACTGCAGTATGCTCTTTAAACCTACCATGTGCTGAAATAATTATGATAGGGTGACAAATAGAACCCTGCAATACTAATACTATTAATTTGTCAGAGCAGCCACAAAGTTGCAGGAATACATTTCTGGTTGGAGCAAAACATCCAGCTACAATAGTACAAAACTGACAAAAGTGATGTCCCAGGATGGGCTTGTACTTTGTCTCTTGACCCCTTTGAGTGCTGTGCTTGTTCCCATCAAAATTTTAGTACAACATTTTTTCCAGTTTTTATGATTTTTTCTGTAATTTTTTGATACTTTTGGACCAAATAGACATCACATTTCATTGACTAAAGTTTGTTATCAAAATTTTGACAAAAACCTGAAAAATTTAACTGGAGTATATTTTCTAAAGGAGACAAAAACTGACTTTGGCGCTCAAAGGGTTAAGATTGCCTGGGAAATGGGGTTACACTGCTTCATCAGGATAGGCAAATAGTTTCCACAAAAATTGTGATATGAAAACCTACATGTATGTACAGTTTAAACAATGTATAAGACCAAAGAGAAAAATTCTCCATAAACATTAATAAAAGCCTTTTTATTTATTTGTTCGCGTTTTGATAATGTAGCAAGACAAATTTTTGACCAATTCCAAATGGGTAAGCAAGTGGATAGCTGCAATGTATAAACCAGTTTATGTCTGTACATGTAATACTAATTCACTGTGATAGATTTTGTTGAAACATTCATGGAGCCATTACATAGCCAGAGGTCCACTCTGTCATGATGAGAAAAACAAACTCAGTTACGTCAAAGCAAACTTGAACTTACCCATGCAGTTCTTCCATCATACATCTCCATCATCATGTGACCCTCAGGACACATACAGGTATAGTCTCCAACTTTGTTTGTGCACGTGCCAGCTCCACAAAGATATGGTGCATTCTCACATTCATTGACATCTGAAAGGAACAAGTCATTTTCAATGACATAGTCCCCACCAAATATAAAGTTTGTCAATTTGCTACGGTGAATGTGTGGAAATGTGTTTGTTTTATAAATGCACTTTCAAGTCAAAAGACCAGTTGTGGAAGATAGTCACAAGGGTGTGTACACACTTTGTCAGGATACAAGCGTTGAAATATGCTGAAACTGCCTTGTGCTCATTTGAGTAAATGAGATGAGAACATGGATTACTTGGTCAGGAAAGGTTAGCAGTGAGACTACAATTGACTTGAAGTTGTATAAATAGGGGATTGAAAATAACCTTGGAATTGTTTTCTTGACCAAATTTAATACAGTTCAATACCAATTATGACTATGTTACACTAGTAACATGTTTTATGTTGCTATAGGTCTTTTAAGGTGGTCAGATATGGACCAAAAAATTTTCATAAAAAATACAAACTTAAAAGTATCCTGACAAAAGTTACACATTTGAAAAGGACTTGTGAAAAGTACCATGAAACATGTATCAACCTAATCTACAAATTCAGAGTTTTGGCAATTTTACAAATTTTACCTTTTTAACTATTTGCATATTTTTGACAAAAGCATGTTCAATAAACAAATTCACAACTTCACCCTATGCTGCACCTGCACACCTACCATGGGAGCTGTAGTTATTAAGTTTTCCATATGGACATACATACATACATACATACATACATACATACATACATACATACATACGTATACTACACATATACATACATAGACATATAGACATAAAGACATCCATACATAGAGACACATACATACATACATACATACATACATACATACATACATACATACATACATACATACATATATATATATATATATAATATATATATATATATATACAAATATACATTCAGACATACATACATGTATATATACATACAGACATACATACATACATACATACATACACACATACATACACAGACATAAATAAATACAGAATACAGACATACATACATACATACATACAAACAGAGACTTACAGACAGACATACATACATACATAAATACAAATATAAATGCATAAATTCAGACATACATACAGACAGACAGACATACACACATATATGCATGCATAGAGACATACATGTATGCACATACATACATACAAATAGACATACATACAAATATTCAGAAAAGTGCATTGCATCGCATTGGATTCCGATTCGTTTTATGATTCAGAAATGTTTACATTGAATAATGAGAAATTGTTAAATCATATCACAACAAAAATCAACATGCATATGTATGCCAGCAATGACATGACAGCAGTAAACAAATACAATGTTGCAAAGTAGAAGTCCTTGTCGTCATTAGTTACCATTGCCACACAGTACAATAATTACCCACAATTCTCTTTGATTTGTATTCTTGAAGGTTACTTATCTCATAACTTTTTCAGTTCTACATATAAGCAATAATGCTCAGCATCATAATAATTTTTAAATAATATCTAGTAAAAGTACGTTTAGATATTTAGGTGAAAGTTTCCAAAAAACCATTGAACAACCACAAAAAGTTACATTCTGTAGGTACTACAAATGCCAAACTTTTCAGGCAGCAAGTAATGACGAACTGAACGGGTTATTCTCTGAGAAAACTAAGAATGCAAATTTCTTTTGTCATTTCCATTGGAAAAAATCAATATCTTTTTGTTTCAAAAAACAGGTGCAACTAGTCTCCCTACTTTCCATCACATTATTCTGTATGGCTGAAGACACAATCAGTGAAAAATTTTACGAAAATGCTATCTCCTCTCTCAATCTCGCATAATTTTCCAAATCATTTAAAATGAAAATTGAGAAGATTGGTGTCCTTAAAACTACGTTTTCAGAATTTTTAAAACTAGCTATGAATTGGTCTACACATGGGAGACATGGCACAGTACTATAAATTTCCCATAATTCATTGAGATTTGTATCCTCAGAGATTCCCCAGAGGTCTACCAGGTCTCCCATGTGTAGACAAATTCATAGACTAGTTGTAAAAATTCTGAAAACGTACTTTTAAGAACACCATTCTTCTCAATTCTCATTTTAAATGATTTGGAAAATTATGCAAGATTGAGAGAGAAGATAGCATTTTTGTAAAATTTTCCACTGATTGTGTCTTCAGCCATACAGAATAATGTGATGGAAAGTAGGGAGACCAGTTGCACCTGTTTTTTGAAACAAAAGGATATTGATTTTTCCAATGGAAATGACAAAAGAAATTTGCATTCTAAGTTTTCTCAGAGAATGACCCCTTCAGTTCGTCATAACTTGCTGCCTAAAAAGTATGGCATTTGTAGTACCTACAGAACATGACTTCCATGGTTGTTAATGGTTATTTTGAAACTTTTGCTGAAATTTCTAAACGTGCTTTTACTGGATATTATTTAACAATTATTCTGATGCTGAACATTAGTGCTTACATGCAGAACTGAAAAAGTTTTTAGAAAAGTAACCTTCATGGATACAAATCAAAGAGAATTGTGGGTAATTTATTGTACTGTGCATGGTAGACTTCTCTGGTGAATCTCCCAGGATACAAATCATAATGAATTATGGGACATATACAGTACCATGTGGCATAGGAGGGGGGGGGGGGTTTGTAAGTCTGCATGTCATAGGTCACCTGGGGTGAGGGTTCAAACCATTAAACAATTAACAACCATTTGAACCTCTCATCACCGTAGTTTGGCTTAATACAGTTGTTATCTGCAGCAAAACAGGATCTGATACAATGTGACATGGGGTAATAGGGTTTCAGTTACAGTATGCACAATTCAATATCATTTAATCAACTGGTTCAGTTCTGTTAGGATGACTTAATTGACACTTACCGATACATACTCTCCCAGTATCATCCAATTTGTAACCCATAGGACATGAGCAGGTGAAACTACCAAAGGTATTAGTGCATGTTCCTCCAATACATGCACTTGTTAACTTTTCACATTCATTGATATCTGAAATATGCAGAGGAACGAACTTCAATGGGATTATAATTTTGAAAATGTAATAATCAAATTTTTAACATTGATCTACATAACATTGGCCTTAATCTAATGGTTAGAGATATTGGGAGTGAACTTACAAGTTTTAACACTAACTTTTGAATCTAAAGTTCAACTACAGATTTAAAAATCCCTTCACACCATATATCTTAAACTTCACTTTCACTAGTGGCATATGTTGATGAATAGTTGCAAGGCAACAAACACCTAGGGCATGTTCCCAGGGTTAGAACAGTATACTTTTGGCTATTCTAAAAATCACATTTCTACATGGGACCCTCTTTATACCCTCTATCTGAAGCAATTCAAGACAGTAACAAAGCTCAAGCTAAGCTCTAATATGGCAAAATCCTGTACTATGAGGAAGGGTTCATAATCACAAAATTTGACATTCACAGATATTTGACATGATAGTACGTATGACTTTTAAGTCCTTTGATGGTAACTGTGGATAGATACAGTTTTAAGGTAGCGGTAAAGGCTATTTTTGCACCAATTCTTTTCTCAGAGTTAATGTCAAGTTTCAAGTGTTAGAATCAAGATATTTAGTTCAAATTTTCAGGATAACTCCCTTAGTTAATACTTTCTCCAAAGAATATAATAATTGTATATTTGTAGCCATGATTTTAAAATATGACACCAATCAATATTAAAATTTAATTTTTCATATTTTTTTACATCTTTGAATTTTATAATAAATTAATATTACCAAATTAGTTATAAATATGTTGACACTATTAATCGTAAGATTTGTACGGCAGGATTTATAAATAAATTTTGTCTTTATGATTTTACATGGGTTTACATATCAAAAAATTATTAAAAATTCTTTCAAACTTCAAAATGTGATTTTTCAAAAAGTACTTCAAATACAGGAAAATTGTGCCGTACAAATCTTATCTTTAACCTTGTTAATAGGCTGTAAAAATTCCATGTCCATACCTCATTTCAAAGGTTGGATTAAATTGGTATATTATGTACGAAAACTGTTATTCTGTCAAAAATGTTTAAAACAAGCCATATTTGCACCCCTCTTTTGAAGTCACAGAGCAGTCTTTTTGGTTAATCTCAGTTTTGACACCTGACACTCAAAGAATCTAAAAATGCTTTATAGCAGTCACACATTCTGAATGCAAGCACTGCCTTGTCAAACTTTCCTGAAAAACAGTAAAAAATGACTTTCCCTTTTCAAACATTTTTTTAAAAGCTAGGGGACCTCTACCATAGTTAATACACTAAGGACTCCCCAACTTCCTCTTATTTGGTCAGTTTTTCAGAAGTTTCAACGGGCTATAACTCTGCAATGCCTTTGTGCCCAAATGTCTAGTTTTTTTTATTCCACAGAGAATGTTGACTACTTTTATGTTTTAATAGTTTTATTGAAGTTTATAACTGACGCTCTAGCCTTTACCGCTACCTTAAATGGGGTACACTTTGTCCGATGTTCAGAATTGATCATCACAGATTCACATAGAATGTATCAGAAGCATCCTTGTAAACTGTACTTCAAGTTAACGTAATACTATGATAAAACTTCCAGAACTGGTAATAGTAATTGCTGAGATGAATACTCTGGAAAACTATAGGCACAAAATTTAAGTCAAAATTGACATTGTACAACAATGCCTCTAATTATAGAGGTAAACATGTTTGCAATAACCTTACCGCCAATTTCAAGTGTAAAGTCATCCGGCGTCGTGCCACGACCTCGTGGACAAAGCTGCCTATCTTCAGCTGTGAACAAGGACAATGATAGAATATATAAATTCTACACTTGAATTCTTCTGAGGTAAGCCTACATAAGATCTATCAATAAATGCATGATCACATAAAAAATATACCAAGCAAAATCTGTTATAATTATAAACACACGTCTTTTGAAAACTTTTTCAAATACAGATATTGACTATTTCTCCCTAACATTCCAAGTTGCATTATAGATATAAAGTTTTGTATTTGTACCAAACAAAACCAAAAACAAGAATGACAAAAGTAAATAAGGTCTGAAACTTTAGGTACTGGAGGTCAACTTCAGCAACATGCATAGCAAAAACAGCTAGCCACTCTTAGTTTGAGCATAGACAGTCTTCCCCCCTCTACTGTCTATGGTTTGAGCAGGTCTGTTAATACCGTACTCGTCCGAGTATAAGCCCCTGCTCGTGTATAAGCCCCCTTACTGATTTTAGAGGATTTTAGAAAATGCATTACATCCGTGTATAAGCCCCTACCCTAGTGTAACTCAAATACAGAAAGGTTAGGAGAGTATATTTGGTCATTTAACGTGGTAAAATTAATTTTAGATAATAAAGAAACTATTAAAAGATGTTAAAACAATGGGAAACTGGAGTTCCCTTGACAATATCGTAAGGAAAATGACACGTTTTTCCAGTACTATCTTGATTCTTTGACCCTACTCACCCCCGTCGCCTAAATAGAATAGTCTCACTCACGTCGGCCATTGTTTATTTTCATTCACGGCCACGATGTTTTCAAGCTTGAAACATGCAGTTTCTTTTGTTTGAAGCAATTATCCTTTCATTTGTGAAGACTTTTCCTGGTGACTATTACAATTTTCACTGCTATGTTGTTGTTTTCACAAGATGTAGACAGTTTGATATTGGAATATTGAGTTGCCTTTCGATGTGGGCAATGCATGCCTGTTCACATTACTGTTGATCAGCAGCATACATGACGTCTTTGTTTCAAGTTTGGGGGTTTTTCGACGCTGAAATTTCACCAAAATGTCACTTCTGTATTCAGAGATTGTACAATCAATTTCTTTGGATGTGTAAGTCGATTTGAAAGCGATAGAAAGATCGAGTGGTGTTGAAAAAAATCGTGCATAAAATTAGCATAAATTAAGCGTCCATGCCAGATACATGGGGTTGCTCGAGTATAAGCCCCTACCCTAGTTTTACCGCTGTTTAGTGTTGCCGAACCGGGGGCTTATACTCGGACGAGTACGGTATGTAACAGTTCATAACAATGACAGGAAATGACTAAAGGTCAGTGGAGTTCCTGTTTCAGTCTCTGCACATTTGCAGGATTTCCCTTTTTCTTACCTCCTCATTTGCACATTTTTGACACTGACGTGTTCATTTGAACAACGTCACATTTCAACCCCTGCATCTGCCTGTACACCAAATACTGAGATGGTAGCTTTGGCGGTATGGGAGCCTTTGCGTGTGACGGGCATACATCCGCACATACATATCCACATACATACAGACATACAGCCGCCACCGACTCATCATATAAGCTCTTTTTGGTATTTATATTAATACCAAATATGAGCTAAAAAAATTCTTCTGTGACACGTCCATGTTTAAAGTGATAATTACATATTGAAGGGGGTGAAAAATGTTGACATCTTTTTACAAACTCGATCCTTTAGAAGTTTCATTGATATTTTTCGACTTTTTATCTGGTTTTCCTGTTTTTTCTTTACCTTTTATTTTTCATTATTTTTTTATTATTACTCGAGTAGCATATTCATTTCAGATTATTTTAGATCTTTTACTGTATGCTGCTGGTACTGTACTTCACAGCATCTTCAAATTATTAAACAACTCAGTGACTACTTTATTTGTCCATGGAAGACAGTTACAATTAAGTCCTTCTTCTTTCGCATTATTTAACTGAGTATACATGTGTAGGGAAGTCTGAAGTGCCTTCTTATGTCTTTGGCATTTTAATTTTCCCTTGTGTGCATTCAAACAATGAGTAAGGCTTATGGTAATTAAGTCTTCTTTAACGTCAATTCATAGGGCTTATGAGATCGATGATTATGATAATCAAAGTGACAATTAGATGACAATAGATAATGATGAAAATCATCATCAATATCATCATCATCATTAGTGGTAGTAGTGGCACTTTCAAACTGATCATTTATTCATACTAAAGTCCCTGATCACATAAATACTAAATTTAAAGAGAAGTGAACTCATGATGAACAACACATGTACAAATCAGTGTGATTGTACTCGATTAAAATTCACAAAGAGGAAATCAGTGTGATTGTACTTGATTAAAATTCACAAAGAGGAAATCAGTGTGATCGTACTTGATTAAAATTAACAAAGTGGAAAAAGGTTATTATGGTGCAAAGAAAATGAACAAGGTAGTAGCAGTATTTAGAGGAAAACTGTCTATACACTGAAAAATTATTGTTCATAACTTACTTGAGTTTATAGCAGGACACGGTTCACAGGGTCTGTCTGCTTCTGCCCAAGCTAAACCAAGCGTACAGCAGCATTCTGCTCTGCTAATATCGTCACCCAATAGAGTAGTACAAACTGAAGTATCCCCTCGCGTCCCTACATAATCCCGATAGCATGTACCAGTTCTAGGATCTGGATACAGTGAGAAAAAGTTTGTGTAAAGTTTATCAGATATTACAATATCAATGATTAAGAAGAAAGAAAACTTTTTTTTACATTTTTCAAGCTAACATTTCTCACCTATCATGTAACTGCAGCATCTAAAGTCGATAGTTTGGTTAAATAAAAGTCAAATGGAATAGAGCAAAAAAAAAGTAGATCTAAAAACTATCTGGCACTTTAAGAACTTCTGCATTATACTTACAGAATACAGAGAAGAAAGAATAATGATTTCAGTATTCTCTATCAATATTCTAGGTAATTTTGCTTTCTTGTCTGATAACAGGCACTTTGAAATTTTCTTCCTTGCCATTTCAAATATGAAAGAAATAAAAGTTCTCCAAAAGTATAAAGGCACTCTGATTCTGTATTCTATTTTTTGAAGACTTTACCATCAGCATGTACAGTAAGCAATGCAAGTGACTATAAAAAAGGGATATAAAGTATTCTCCACAGTTCTAATTACTGAAGAAAGTCTCTGAACTCTAATCGAAAGGAAATGCAATCTTGACAGAGGACACTTGTGCAAAATATTAAAAGAGAAAAAAGAACAATATCAAATGATTGGTTCAAAACTCACCTATGCATCCTGTTCCAACTTCCGCAAGAACAAAGTTGGGAGGGCAGGTACACGTATAGCTGCCAAAATTGTTGATGCAGATGCCTCCTATGCAATATGTGTCTGGATCAGAACATTCATCGAAATCTGGAAGGAAGGAAATTTATTGATAAGATTTCCTGCCGAGGGAAAGGATGTAAAAAGCTGATTGCGTTCCACAGGAAGATCTAAGCTCATAATGAGTTATTTTATAGAACAGAAACTTCCTGCTTGAAATTTGTCATACTTTGTCTCCTTGAACATACTATAAGTTCTTGTTGAAGCACTATTTTTTACATCACAGCATGACATGTAATTGAAACAACGCAGGCAAATAATAAATGAGCGCAAACATGCACAAGTGTTTTTGATTATAGGAAAGAATATTTAATGCCCTTGTTACGGTGTGCGGAAGTAACATTACGTACCTGTACAGTTGGCTCCACCATTGTCTAACTCATACCCCACATCACAGTCACACTTGAATTGACCAGGCAAGTTGATGCAGCGTCCAAACACACACAGATTGGGGAAGTCTGTACATTCATCAATGTCTTCAAGACAAAAACACATTTGCAACATTATAGTGATGAGGGGAACAGAAATGTCTGCTCCTTTCTGCTAAATGAAGATCATGAAGACTGACATTAAAAGCAACAGAGGGCAATGACTTTATGGCCAGCATGTAAGTGTAATTTCCACAGCCTTACACAATTCTGCAAATGATAACATCATGTGTGACCCCAAGTAATTTGTACGGCATTGAAATAAAGGAGAAATTTCTTCAAGATTGAATTAAGGTAGTGTGTTTATTCTTGATTTTGAAAGGCAATGGTTCAAAGTTTCCTTGATTTAAGTTCGGTAAAATTTTAAGTCTTTCAATTTTGAAGTGCAAACTACCTTGAATGTGAGTTTATTGGGCTATTTTAATTGTTTGAGATTCTTTTTCAGAGTGAGTTAATTGGTCTTACCATCACACCTATCCTTATCATCAGGTGCATAGAATCCCATATCACATTCACATTCATATCGTCCTGGGACATTAAGACACTGGCCATTGGTACAGAGGTTGGGATCAAAGGTGCATTCATCAATATCTGAAAGACAAAAGAGGAAGCAACATTTGCTTATCTGACATCCTACTTATGCTTGCCTTTGTAACATTTCCTTTCTGATGCTATTTATAAGTTTATCATCACAAAGAGACAACACCGTTCAAGACATCTCCTCTGGCGCAATGTCATAACAGATTGGGACAGGCAATTTTCAACCACTGTACCATTTGTCTTATAAGACTGAAGTACACCAGGCCAGTGCTTGGCTGTATTACAAATGTCTTCCATACAATTTTGATCAAGATTTAGACTACCTTACTGATCCTTGAAATCTTTACAGAAGAAAATGGCTAACTATAAAAAATGTGGTCTACGCTGTACTTTCTGTACAGAGAACACATTAAAGAGAGAATCTCTAACTTTACCTTCACAATCAAAGCCATCCCCTACAAAACCGCTTTTACACTGGCATTGGTAGGATCCTGGTGTGTTCACACAGTTTGCATCATCATGACAGTCATCCGACTCACTGGCACATTCATCAATATCTGATGAAGAAATGCACATAAATAGAGTTAGAATGGTTCAGAAGCAGACACCAACAACATTAATGTATCCGTATTATCGAATCATCATGACTTTCTCACATTCTTTAATATCTATATTCTCAGTTTCTATCTTACATGAAGACACTGTGATTCAACAAATACAGTTTTTCATTATAAACATTATTGGATCATAGTTTTATAAATAAAGTTTTCCTGAGCACAAGAAGCTTGGCCACTCAACAAAACTTAAATAAGTAAGAAAAGTTAATAACCAACTTTCTATTTGTCGGATGATTACCTGAAAGTTGAAGTTGAAATATTCAGGTTATCTGTCAGACATTGGTTACTTCACATTTTATTCTTACATCCACATACAATCTTTCTTTTAACTTTCTTTCTCTTTGATTATATATTTGCACTAATTAAAAAATACATTCTCAGCATACTGCAAAGCCGGACAGCTACTGATTACTCACCCACACAATTGACTCCATCACCAATGAATCCAGGATTGCAATTACATTTGAAAGAGCCCTTGGTGTTGGCACATTCTGCATTTATTGCACAGTTATGTACACCTAATTCACACTCATTGTTGTCTGAGAAAAAAGCAAACACAGAAAGAAAATTAATCAATCCGTTTTGGTATTAGCAACAAAGATTACATGGAGATATACCAGTGGTACATCCTTCTGTCTTTCCTACTTTTCTGTCTCAGCACTACGATTTGTCCCGCAATCTATCCTCCAGTGTGCACACATGTACATCCAAGCTACTGTTTTAATTTTAGCTAGACACTGGACAACCTGACCATCTCTTCACCAAATTTGCAGAATTATTCCCATAGGACATTTTCTAATCCATATGAGACATACACTATATTGAGTTCTCTGTTGCATATTAAATACATTATGCCGCTTGTATGGAAAATCTTTATGCACATACTGTTATCGAATTTTATGCCTCCTAACCTAGACAGTACAATATTTTTTTACTGTCCAATAATTTGATGATGGCATTGTGGACAAGTTAAATAATATGAGGTTATTACGAAAATACCGCAAAGGATGCACGAGGACATTGGCGCAGCGTATCGCCCGACGCGAAGCGGAGGGCGATGCGAGGCGCCAATGTCCGAGTGCATCCTTTGCGGTATTTTCGTAATAACCTTATTATTATACATCTTACATTCCTGATCAAGGCATCAAAATGTCGGAGTAGTGACCGTTTTCGTGCAATGTCAACAATTTTTCTTCCGATTTTATCGCGCCAGTGTGGAACACTACCTCGGATGCGCTTCTGCAAGTTTTGGAGTGTGTGCACTACACACATACGTACGTACAGAGCGCGCACGAGACTTGTTCTGGCACTCGTCCAAGGGGTCCCTTGAAACCGTTCTACAGTGAACGCGCAGATACAGCCGCAGAGAATGGGGCGCCTTGAAACCGTGCCGTACGGAACGGGCGCAAGTTCCGTACGGCTTTTTTAGCGCACGCTAAATTCTATTGTTCTCGATGGTAGATGTATAATAATGAGTGTTACATACCAACACATCCCATTCTGCCAGGTTGCAGAGAGTACCCTTGATCACAGAAGCACATGAATGACCCTTCAGTGTTTTCACAAGTTCCATCAAGACACAGATTCCCTGGGAAACTGCACTCATCAACGTCTAAAAAGAAAAAGAAATAAAAACAATTGCCTTCAAATGGGCGATACTTGTGGTACGATATTAATTCAACTTTTTTATTGTAGATGTTTAATTCATGTCTTCACTGATGGAAGCATACGAGGAAGTCCGGAATGCTAGAAAATGTAGTTATAGGTTCCTCATATTGGTTTACATGGGAAGATAGTCAGCAAACTTCTATAGGTAATTGGCTAGATTACCCACTCATAGGACATCTCAAAAAACCCACTATCAGCTAATTTTGACATCTTATTCATTAACCTCAGGTGATTTACATTTCCCTATTCGTCATTTATGAAAAGTGTAACTCCATATTAGCTTACCAAGACAGCTCTGCAGATCCTCTGAAGGTCGGAATCCATCATAACAAGTACACTCATATGCACCTGGAACGTTCTCACAGATGCCACCTGGTCCACACACCTCAGGACCACGAATGCATTCATCCACATCTAAGCAATGGGTATGGAAAAAGAAAGGCAAAACACTGTAGCTATAAATAGGTGAAACCTAAATTTCAAATGAACAGGCAGTGCAGTACAAACAAAACCACATGCAGAAACTTACACTGAACTACGGATATGTTTATCTGTCTGTATTTGTTTGTATCTCTATAAAACATGACTATTTCCTCTGCTCCTGATAAGAAAATGCATGTAAAATCAAATGTCAAATGTTTTTCTTTCAATCATACACCATTCTTCATCGAAGACACTCACCAAGGCAGTCTTTTCCGTTTTCCATCAGCATGTAGCCATTATTGCAACTGCAATCAAAACTTCCCTGGATATTGACACAGTTCATTTCACAGCCTCCATTATTGATAGCACACTCATCCAGATCTGTAACAGTAAAGAAGCAGACAAAAACTTTCTTATAAACTCAGTATCCACATGGGCACTGACCACTTCACAAGAATTATTTCACACATGGTTACAATATACCTCCTGTCCAAAGTCATCACACTGATACATTTTTATCATCAAAGAGATCTACCATTTTGTGAAACTTAAATTCAATACCTAATTTTTGTATCATCCAACAGTGTTACACTGCAGATATATTCCTGCCAATATCAGACACATGCTGGTAAATCCTACAGTCACCTCTACCATTACTGAGATGTTGTTGTACAGTAGTACATGCTAGTGTATAATGATAATGAGAGACTTGAAAAATAAAGTTACTTTTCATATCTGTGATCTGCTGATATCCATGTATCGTGTAAAACAATATTTTTCATGTAGGATAATTAAAGCCCCATGAACTGTTGCTTTTTGCACTCTTTGCTACAAGATGGTTTGAAATAAAATGCAACTTATGTAAAAGTGCTTACTGAAGTGTGACCACCAAAATCTTTTTCAAATATTGGTGATGAATGCACAACTTTGACTTAAACAACTACATAATTTTCAAGTTGCAACTAAAATATGGCCACAAATAATTTACGAGTAGGCACCAGACTTAAATCAATTAAGGCAATCATCAAGGATTGAAACAGCAACACTTTCAAAGACAATGCGACTAAATACAGGTCATTGCTGATGACACAGTCCCCGATCATACCATTAATTGACATGCACATGCACACTTCAATACAATCACTACGGCCCAAAAGTATGCCTCAGTGTACGGTATTCCGCGAAGCATAATTTCTATCGAACAGCGCTCTCAGCCGGTCGCTATTGACAACAGCGAACATTGTATCAATTTATTTTCAATAGATTATCGATCGAAAATCTGTTTGGGCGCCGCTTGTGCCGGGCGCTCGTGTGTTGAGGTCACGTCATAAACATTTCCACAATAACCCGTATACTGACTTGTACACTTTAACATCAAGGTATCCATTGGTTTCTTGTACTGAAATTAAATCGACGACACTTTTTTCAGTTTTGGTGATACGTACGTTTCAGCACATTTTGGCACAACTTGGCGTAGTTTGGCGCCATTGTGAACGGGGGACTACACGCAAGTGAGCGAGACAACAATGTATCAATTTCGGACAAAAGGATATCGATCGATAATGTTCACTGCACGATTACAGTGGAGACTCTAGCCCGTTAGCCTCTGTTCTGTGTTATTTTTGCAGTTTACTGAAATTTTCATAGTTGATATTCGCCAAAATTTGGTATAAATTACAACAACCTGACTGGTATTTGGTCTGTACAATTTAAGAGACGCTAACCGATTAAAATGGGTACATATTAGACCCTGATTCTGCATATGCAAACGCCGTAAAATCGCCATTTTATTGAGGGCAAGAGCAAAAATTCAGCGGGCAAGAGCAAAAATTTAGCCATCGGAAAAATAAAATGCAACTAAAACAAGTTTCGTCGAGAAATTCAAAAAACTAAAATGACAGCAATTTTGTATATATATCAAGGAAACACCGTGCCACTTTTCACTATAATTGGTTCAGAATTGAGAAATTTGAACGAGCGAAAGTTGCACGGTCTGTTCAGTACATTAAACGCCATTGTTTTCTATGGGAAATCGAGCAGATTAGACACATCGTAAGAAAAATACATCTGAAAAAACCGTTGGTTTAAATTTTTCATTTCGCTGTTATTTTTTATAATAGTTGGTATGACACATATCATGAAGGGTAACTAAAACTCTATGGTTTTATTTTTTTGAGTTTCCCCCTTATTTTTATGAATGACGAGTTGAAGATCGTTTTGCTGTTGACTGTGTTTTTACTTGATTTTGCATTTTGCATATGTCTGTTATCGCTTACGTATTTTTGGAATTCCCTTGTGAAATTCTTCCCAAAATATTGTAATTGTAAGGGCAGCATATACGGGAAATAGGACCTGTTGCTCTTTCATTAATATTTAGATGTGCAGCAAGGAAATATGGCGAAATTTTCAACATGACGCGGGAGGTGAAATTGACTCTCTGAATGCGCACTCCACGTATGTGTGGCGAAAATTCAGGACGCTATTACCGTACAAAATGGGGCACCTTTGGGCCGTAGTGAATGTTGGTGTACCAACATTGAACGAAATCGGTTTGGGATAGTTGAGTTATGGTTCAAAAACATGAAAAAATCGTAACAAAATGGCCGCCCGGCGGCCATATAGGATTGTATCACAATAAATTGATGTCCATATATATGTCATAGTACTTTATCTGTATACCCAAAATCGGTACAAGGATAGTCGAGTTATGGTTTAAAAATACGAAAAATTTGGAACAAAATGGCTATATTGGATCATATCGCAAACTAAATTGACATGCATATGTATGCCACAGTACTTTATCCTTGCACACAGTTTGAAAAAAATCAGCTCAGGGGTGACAGAGAAACGGCTGTTGACAGACGGCTGGACAGACAGACGGGACCTAATTATCTATAAGTCCCCGCCGGACTGCATCCTCGGTGACTAAAAAAGAAACCAATGCATAACTCCAAAGATTTGTTGGTATGCAAATAGATGCAGATAATGGGGCTTTAAGTGCTATCATGTAAGTATTACATCAGACTGTCTGACAATTGTTCATAGCAATATCATGTTCCGTAAAGTTTAATCTAAGTAGGACATGAATCCCTTTGCATAACATGTTCATACATTCATACCAAATAAGTGTATGCAAGCATACATACCTTCACAGGACTGACTGTTAGCTGAAGGCGTAAATCCAGGGTCACAGATGCACTGGAAGCCACCGAAAGTGTTGTGACATCTACCATTAGAACAGATGCCTTGGGTTGTGGAACACTCATTGACATCTGATGACATAAAATAGGAAGGTGAAGGTCTTTTCCAAAAAGTTTGAATATATATTATTGATTTGAATGTTCTATATGTTAACATACGAGATCAGGAAAACTAAATAAATGTTCTTGAAATAAAACAGTCAGCATTAGTATGCTAATTAAGTGACAGCTCAACAAGAAATAACAGTAGAAACATTGGCTGGGTGTCAGAACACTCTGTTCATCTGCTCCTTGATGAAATATGTTACAATCATGCCACTTTCAAGTTGCGCACTTCTGATGACAGCAATGATTTCAACCAAATTTATCATTGAAACTACATGTATGAGGATCATAATCCTTCAGCATTGCAAACAGACACCAAATCAAACAAATCTCATCAAAGCAGTTTTTTTCCCAGTATTTTTTTTTTAACTGTATGAGTACAATGATGAGTATTTTGCAGTTTGCCAGAATTGAAACCAGACAAATAACTCTCAGTAATAGATAAAACACTAATGGGAAACTGGGTAGAAGTGATAGGACACATGTCTCAGTCACTTAAGAGAAGCTAGTGATAACTCACACCAAGTTCAATTACAATAGACTCACCAATGCAAGACCTTCCATCAGCAGACACTTGCCTGCCATCAGGGCAGATACATTTAAAGCTTCCAATGCTGTTGATGCAGTCACCCCCTCTACAAAGACCAGGAGACCGCTCACATTCATTGATATCTGCAAGAGCGAAAAAATGATACAGAAATGAAAGTCTTTAGTATACCCATACAAGTAAATTCTTGTAAACAATTCAAATGTAGGATGCTATTAAAGACTTTTACATTCTCATGAATGTACACAGTTCAAGGGATACATAATGACTGTTACATGGTATTTTTCCAAAGTGCTTCCAAATTGAAGAAGAGATAACTTGCACATGAAAATAAAGTAAGTGGTTTCCACTGTGACTTCAACGTTTGAAGCCCATAAAGACTATTACTATTAGACTACAATGATTGAATAAAATTTTCTTCTGCAAGACAAGCATTTGGGATTATTTGTGAAAATGTGACATTGTTTTCAGACAAATCCTTACTTGATACGTGCTAGTTTTCAGGCATGGTAATATTATTTTACAAACCTATTTTTTGCAAACTTGTGAACATTTGAGTATTTAAGAAATGAGTAACTTACCCATGCAGACTTGCATCATCATAGTTGATTCAAACCCTTCATCACATTCACAGAGGAAGCTACCAGGAGTATTCACACATGTGCCATTTCCGCAGATGCCTCTCGTGATGCGACACTCATTGATATCTGGAAATTAAGATTGGTTTAGAAAACATAGTCATTGAAGATTCAATGGAAAATTTTGCTATACTTGCTTACCCTAACCCCTTTGTGGTTGATTTAACACTCAGATGAATAAAACAGCATCACAGATGTAACAATTTACATCTACAACAGAATCGATCACACATACACGAAAGCAGTATTTATTATTATTACAAGGGCCCTTATTGGATAATAAACAGCCTTTCTCTCCAAATGCAAAATATTATCCAATGGCACGATGAGTGGCATACAGATCGGAACTACAAAGTAAGCAGTGGCAGACAACAGCGTTGTCACGATTTTGGATAATGTTGTACGTCGTTGGTGACAGACTCATAAAAGACAGTCAAATTTCTAATAACTAGTGAACATAAGCCACTTGCAATATATACTAATTTTTCCTATGGAAATATCATATCCAAAGCAGAAGTTGAGGTATTGGCAGTGAAACTCACCACAGAGTTCGTGTTTAGTGACGCGGAAGAATGCATGGGCCATAAGTAGGATAGTCACTGACATAGTTCAAATATTGATTCGGTGTTTGAATGAATCATGACGGTACATCTACAGGACTGCTATTACTTCCAAAGTACTACATTTGTTCTTTGAGCTGTACCTATCAATTTCACAATCAGCTTTATTGAAATAAGTCATATACAATTGGTGAAGAGTACAATGTGACTAGCAAAACTGTTTGTAATGTACCAACTAGATAATACAGCAAGAGTAGCTATCAAAACTGCCCCCTCCCCCCCAAAATGAAAGCATCAAGTAAATGATGAACAGGAGACTTACCGGAGCAGTTCATGCCACTTGGATCTAGAGAGAACCCACTCATGCATTCACATTTGAAACTACCAACTGTGTTGCGGCATATCCCATTGGCGCATAATGATGGAAACGTTCCACATTCATTGACATCTGGTGAAACAGAGTATATATCAAACGTGGCAGAAAATGACAACAACATCCAATGCAAACTATCCAGTACTGTCTTGGTTGTGTTAGCATTGATACACATGTATAATGTATACATATAACATAGTGATGCAAACAAAGTTACATATCCCTGAGATATGACTTTGCATAAATGTAATTTATATTAGTGAAACTGATTTGCAACACAGATTTGAACATGGAAATGTTGGCAAAATTCGGGTTACACAGCAGCATTCAATATGTGATTGGTTGCTAATGCTGACAAAGCATTCTTGCATCCGAAAATTTGTATAATTTCCAAAGCTTTTTTAGAATTTGGACCTTGTATCAATTAAAATCTACAAAATGTCCAATTGTAATGATCACTCTCGGTTAAAAACTAAAACATACAGCTCCCCCGTTACATTCATTTGCAAAAGTTACAGTACAAAGCTGATGCAACAATGCGTACATTCGTATAAATTACTGTACAAGATTGTACCGCTTCAAACTTTCATATGATTGCTGTCTTATCAAACAAATAACAATCACTTTTAAATTCATTCAAAATTTGCAATGTGAATGTGAGAATAAACAGATAAACAGGTGCAAAAAGCAAGTTCTCCAAAATTAATGAAACCCAAATGAATATCTGTATATCAAGCAGATTTGCCACGTTTTATCCTTGTGCGAACTAAGGTTTAATAAGTGGCTCAAATTTCTGCAGAAAGTGATCCATGGAAATTGACAAAAGCAGGTTTACCTGTGACAAGTCGTTTTTCTTCCTTCATTATCACAGAGATTGGGCGAACATCAGCAAATCCTGGGCCCCTTGGGCATATCGCAGTATATTCATCTGTTGAGATAAAATATGCAACATTGCTCATCACAGTATTAAATCAAAAAGGTAAAATATAAAAATTACAATCCTGACCTTCAGCATTCCATATATGTAGTCATAAAAGATGTATACAACATACTTTCAAACAAGTATTGAACTGTCAACAATGCTCAACTTCAGATTGAGAAAAATAAAAAAAAGGATAGTCTAAGGCAATGTAAAACATATGCAAAAAGAAATCCACATTAAAGAGTGCCGGAAGGACTTTTCATTGATGGAGACACAGTTATTGCTTCATGTAGAAATAAAGACTCACTGGTTCCTTTCAGTGGACACAGTTCACAAGAAGCACCCCATGCAACACCAATGGTACAACAGCATTCTGACTGCCTGTAAAGACCACGCAGCCCATTTTCACAGGATGATGTTTTCTCATTGTAGCTGAGACTACAAACGTCACTTCTGAGATCTGCATCAAAAACAGGGATGTAAGAGATTGTAAGAAAGTACACTCAAAATTTAAAATAACTTTGTTCTTCATTTGCAGCAAATTTAAGTGAGAACATCTAAAGAATCTCTCATCAAGGAAAGGTTGGCTCACATTAATAATTTTAACACCTGTACTGTACACTATGCCATTCCAAACTTTAATTGGTAATACATGTCACATTGAAATGATAGGAAAAATTGTTAACCCTGGTGATTAAACATTTCACAAACTAAACACATAAACCTCGAGGTACAATAGCCAACTGTCACTCTCTTGTAATGAAAATGAGTGTTCTATATGTATGACACCTGAAATTTTCAAACACATAACACATTTATGTAAATTCGCAAAAAGAAAAGAACCTTACCAAGACACCTGGATCCTGTAGTGTCCAGAGTCAGACCAAAATCACACATACAGTTGTATGAACCTTCAGTGTTTTCACACTGTCCATTTAGACATGCCATTGGGTTGATTTCACATTCATTCACATCTGAATGGAAAGAGGATTACAAAGCGATACTGTCAAAAACAAACAACATGAATTTTGATGCGCATTTATTAAATTGTTTCTGTCATGTCTGTGACAGAAACAATTTAGAAAAGTTAGAAAATTTCATTTAACAAGGCTTATAACTTGTCTGTTGGTATGCATGTCAACCTCATGCACCACAGATAGTAAGATTAAGTATACTTTCGTAAATCTGTTAACCCTTTTGAGTGCTGTAATTTTTCCCACCAAAATTTTAGTGCTACATTTTACCAATTTTTATGATTTTTTTGTATTTTTTGATAATTTTGAACCAAATGGACATCACATTTCATCAGCTCCAGTTTTTATCAAAATTTTGGCTAATATGTAGGAAATTTGACTGGGATGTAGTTTGTAAAGGCAAAAAAATTGACTTTGGCGTGCAAAGGTTTAAATTTAAATCAAAATGTTTGGCCACACACTAGAAAGTAGGAGACTTAGTTTTGGTGTGATACATACCTTCACAGTTTCCACCTGGCTTTCTGACGAATCCAGGCTGGCATTTTCTGTCTGCTGTTGAACAACGTTCACAAGGGCTACCCCAGGCCAAACCAAAGGTAGCACAACATTCTGCTTTCTTCATCAATCCCATCAGGTCTCCCTCACACCGATCATCACGGAGTTCGGACCAACATTTGCCCAGTCTGTTATCTTTAATATAGACGTGTTAACATTTTGTAAAAAACTTAAAATTCAGTTGATGAATTGAAAAAACTTGCTCTTCTCAGCAATAGCAGTGTTTTTTGCAAAGGTGGAGAGCCAGTGTTTTTGCTAAAGTTAGGGAACATTGGTTAATGATTTTGGGAGCACCAGTAAAATTACTGCCATCCCCTTATTCTATTGTATTAATATACCAAGGGGAACCCCAGTAAAATGACTGGGTAACCCCGGTAACATTTACCTACTTACCGCCCTTAACAAAACAAGTCATCGTTGATGACACAGTCCCCACTTGTTAATGGGTACTTTGATTACAGGTCCTCAGAGAGGATAGAGTCCTCTTCATTAGGTCTGTGATAAAAATACTGTGATAAAAATACTTTTGAATAAATTCGCTTGATACATGTCTGAGTTCAGGACATGAAAAAATCATAACAAAATGGCCGCACAGCAGCTATATTGAATTGTATCACAAAACAAATTAACGTGCAAATGTATGACCGATCGTATCACAAAACAAATTAACGTGCATATGTATGACATTGGTCAATCTCCTTTTACCAACTTTGAATAAAATCGCTTGATACATGTCTGAGTTATGGTTCTGGACATGAAAAAAACGCAATAAAATGGCCACACGGCGGCCATATTGGATTGTATTACAAAACAAATCAATGTGCATGTGTATGACATAGGTCAATGTCCTTGTATCCAAGTTGAATAAAATCGGTTGAGATATGCCTGAGTTATGGCTCTGTACATGAAAAAATCGTAACAAAATGGCCGCACAGCGGCCATATTGGATCGTATCACAAAACAAATTAATGTGCATAGCTATGACATTGGTCAATGTCCTTGTACCAACTTTGAATAAAATCTGTTGAAACATGCCTGAGTAATGGCTCTGTACATGAAAAAATCATAATAAAATGGCCGCCTGGCGGCCATATTGGATCGTATCGCAAAACAAATTGACGTGCATATGTATGACATAGGTCAATGTCCTTGTACCAACTTTGAATAAAATCGATTGAGATACGCCTGAGTTATGGCTCTGTACATGAAAAAATCGTAACAAAATGGCCGCACGGCGGCCATATTGGATTGTATCACCAAAAAAATTGAAGTGCATATCTATGACATTGGTCAATGTCCTTGTATCAACTTTGAATAAAATCAGTTGAAACATGCCTGAGTTGTTGCTCTGTACATGAAAAAATCGTAATAAAATGGCCGCCTGGCAGCCATATTGGATCGTATCACGAAACAAATCAACGTGCATCTGTATGACATATGAAGTAATCCTTGTACCAAGTTTGAATGAAATCGCTCCAGGCATCTCTGAGATATCTGCGTGAACGGACGGACGCACGGACGGACGCACACACGGACGCACGCACGGACATGACCAAACCTATAAGTCCCCCCGGACGGTGTCCGTGGGGACTAAAAACAAGAGAACGTTGGCAAATCAAATGATTTAGGAAGCCAGGAAACATTTCAACTGTCCCCTAATCTGAATGCATTGATACACAAAGGGGGGACCTTGGTAAAATGACAAGGAACCCCGGTAGGATTTACTTGCTTCCCACCACCCTTAAAACTCTTATTAGCTATGGTTGTATTACATTTCAATATCTTGCAAGTTGTCAATAAAAGTGAGGACTAAGTTTACTCAATTAAGACCCTTAATTAAAAGCAACTTAGATTAAAACTTACATGATCAAAGTTCTACAATTTACAATTTTATATTTATTTCTTACAAAAGTTTCACACGTCACACAAGTTTCACAATTTCAAATGTTACAGTCATTTTCTTGATTAAAATAAATTTATTCAAGCCATAAATAGAAACTCAGAAAAATATAAATTCAGCATCTGGGAAATATTTCAAATTAAGTTTTATACTCTGCAGAAGGAAGTTCCTCACAATGCTTTAGGGCTGATATGATACAATGTAAGAAAGTCATTTTCTTTTTTACAATGATAAGCAGTATCATTCAGTGTTTTGTACATTCTGCATAAATGTAGTAAATTTAGTGAATCCAGGAATTTGTCTTTTTACATCATGCAACATCAGTTAATTTCTTTGCTTACACATGTAATATCAGTTATTTCTTTGCTCTAAAGGGAAAGAAAATTTTGCAACTACCGTTAAAACTGGGCAGTGGTGTTACCATTTTTGCCCTTAAACAATTAAAGTGCTCAAGGCTTTAACAAAAATCATTATCATTGTTAACTGTCTCTCAAATACAGAAATGACTTAAAGCAGCATCTTGAATTAGTTGAACTATTTTTCCAGTGAACAAGATTGACAGTGATTTTATTGTGCAAATCAGACAACATCAGGGCTTCCAATTTCAAAACCACTGACATGTGTTCACAAGCCTAAGCAGAAACACAGCATGAAAAGGGTGTAGAATGTTTGCTATATGCCGTATAATACAGCAAAAGTAGACAAAAGTAATCTAGCAAATGTTCAGAGGGTACTACATGGTCTTCATGATCTTAATAGGCTTGTTTTGTCCAACAGACATTATTTAGATTTAAACCAAGAGTTTTTAAAGTGCTTTATTCTCCAATGCACCATTCTCCTTAAGATTGGTGGTGTCACTGCACTTTGTACAATGCACGTATTGATTAAAGGAACATAAACATCTACATTCTCAATCAAACTGCTGTATCTTAAAAGGCTGATTTATGATGACTAACCCTGACAATTTCAGAAGTAGGTCGCCAAATTCCCATTGAAAACATAACCTGCAGATCCCAATAATCAAAAGCAATGTGATATCAAATAACTATGTGATAACTTCTGAGAAATCCAATTCTACGCTAAAAGTACACAATTCCCTGTGTTTTCATGATTTTAACAAACTCATGTAGATCATCCCTGAGGACCTTCATATTGAATTTCAAAGCAACCTGATATAGTGACAAGTGGTGTCAGACAGAGAAGAAGACTGTCCCAAAAAAAGAAAAAATTTGCTCAAAAGATACAAATACAAAGACTTTACCTCTATTTCAACAAACCTGACTGACATCACCCCTTGGAACATGCATACCAAGTTTCAGAGCAATTAGAAAAGCGATTTCAGAGAAGATTTTTTGAAAAAATTGTGGAAAGTTGCCCCAAAATACAAAATATGAAAATTTCACCAAAATTTGAACAAACCTGACTGGGGTCACCCTGAGGAACATGCATACCAAGTTTCGAAGCAATCAGACAAGCACTTTCAGAGAATAAAATTTTTTGACCAAAAGCAGAAAAATTACTCCCAAAATATACACTTGCAAATCTCACCAGAATTTGAAAGCACCTAACTAAGATTACCAAAAGAAACCTGCATGCCAAGTTTCAACTAGTTACAGAGTTTTAGCAATTTGCTGCAGTTTCCTTTTTTGACCTCATATGCATATTTTTGACAATGGCATATTCGTTTGGACGAATTCATATCTCCACCCCTGGGTACAACTGTATATTAAATATTAAGATGGTAGGTGCTGCAGTTTTTGAGCTTTGATGAGGATGGACATACATACATACATACATACATACATACATACAGACAGATAGATATAGATACAGACGTCATCGACTTACCATTTATATATACATGTACATACATTTTGGAATTTTCCACAATGAGTTTGGAAGGTGTACCCATAGGTAAGTAAATCTTTTTCACATTTTGTGTTCCGATAGATAATATGACAGTTTTAAATTCCATAGTGCTGTCCTGTGGACAACATTGTTAGTCAGTTATACTTTTACAAGTCAGTTAAGTTATACCGTTACTCTCGGTGGTCTGTCAGGCCATGACAAATCATTGATCAGAGGAAAATGCAGGGGGTCCTGAACCAGTGGATTTGCTCACCCTAGGCTAGACTGGTGTAACAAACCAACAGATCACTCTTTACCTCAGGATTACCTCATGAGATCTGGAGTAACTGTGGTGTTTGCAGAATGATGTGTGGTAACATGGGACAAGCTGCACATCATATAATGCACTGAGTATTGCCAACAAGTCACTGGTAGTTTTTGTCAAATAAGAGACACCACAACTACACAAGGACTAATTGTTTCATCCATTTGCAAGCAGCTGGTAAGTTTACTGAGTCCTGCAAGATGTCACCACAAATAGAAATTCATCTATTTATCTACTCTGTAAGGACACTTCCAAATCTATCAATATTCTCCAAGAGTTGGCTGGCCGACATCAGGATTGTGTTATTGATGGCTACCAATGTACATCTCTCATTGAAGCTTGGGATTGGACACTTACCAACACAGATCCTCTGGGTGGAATCCAGTTTAGTGCCTGGTTCAGTACACTCACATCGGAAGCCGCCTGCATAGTTGATACAGATACCATCAACACATTGGGAGGGGACAATATTGCACTCATTGACATCTGTGAAGAATAGATGATGAAAGCAAAATAAGCATTCTTGCAACATCAAACTTAGACTACTTATACAAGATCTCTTCTCCTCATATCACATCAGAAAATATCATTTACTTTCCAAACCCAAAGATCATAATTTCAGCTTTACACATAAATCCTGAGAAGGAATAAGATCAGAAGATTTGCTCTGAAATGTTCTGCAGCACGTTACATCTGAAGTTGGATCTTACCACTGCAGCCAAGTGTCAAGGGATCCAGCTGGTACCCAGATGAGCATTCACAGGTGTAGCTACCCGGAGAGTTACGACAAACGCCATCGGCACAGAGAAGACGGTTAACAGCACACTCATTGACATCTGGGAAAATACAAGCAAAATATTATTACAGTGTGGTGATAATTCTTTCATTTAAATATATGCTATTACTTACTGAGTGATTGTATTAACTCCATACTTTGCGTAGTACACCTTATCACTTCACATTCTGCAGTTCAATTGCTAATTACGAATTTAAAAGTCACTATTCTTTTTCGCTATGATTTTGGCTTTTTTCTCCTTCAATATGGTATGAAGTTTGAAAACATGCTATAATAGATGGTAGGAAAGCATCGGAGGTCAACGTTATCTGACTATCAATACAACTGATCTGATACCTTGACTGAATTTGTGTTTTTCATCAGGTTTCACACAGTTGCCAGGAGCACCATATGCCAAGAACATTATGAATCTCCCTTTCATATTTCTACGGGAACACCAATAATAAATAGAAAAGATTCTTACCAAGACACTGTTTGCCAGTACTATCCACTTGGTACCCGTCGTGACAGCTACATTTGTAGTTGCCATTCATGTCTTCACACACACCATTCAAACAAATGTTCGGATTTAGAGCACACTCATTGATGTCTGAGGTATGATGAGAAAAATTACAATATAAGTGAATGAAAACTGCTGATCAATGGAGAATGTTATTTTTAACTTCATCAGAAAGCTCTAATTGGTTGTATTTGCCCTTCTAAGTATGCCCAACTGTTTTTAATGGATGATGGTTGAACCTATGAGTGGTAAAACGTGGGTGAAAAACAGATCAAGTATGCACTCTCAAACATTCAAAGTGATAAACCTTTTCCAGGGAAATTTTTAAGCAATTTTTAATGAAAGTGTAGAGGTTGTAAATCAACAAGACCATATTGTATTATAAAGGCTTAAAATTGATAAACACTAGATGATAGGATAAGAATGCTTGGACAATGTTTGTGATTTTCAAAAACATCAGGCATTGCACCTCTTTGAATTCAAAACAAACTGTTCCATTGTATACAAACTTTATGTTACATGAACTGCATCAAGTCAATATTGCTAAAAGTATGACAAATAAATCACAAAGACCTACATATAGAATAACATATAACATGTGCATTAGATAAGCACACGCACAAATCAATAGGGGTACAACATCAAAAAATATGCCCCTTTGGCTTCCAAAACTTTTATGCATCTGGTTTTACATTACTCTACCCTATCATATGCATACTTTAAATTAAATACACGTTTGGTCTAAAGCTACATATGTTAAAACAATGATATAAACATCTAAAACAAATTCATGGAAAATCACTGTACACTGGTAATTTTCATCACAGACAACAACATTTAATGAACACACAACTTTATACTACTATACCCACACACATACACACATACATACATATATATACACATGCATACACACACTGTTACGTGCAGAGAAAACGAACAAAAGGGTGAACTCAGCAGTTAACGTTTAAACAAAATTTATTACGAAAATAAAACTAATTGCTAAGTCAGGGATAGAGTACAAGCTTTAAAAGTGTACAGACTACTTATCTCAGCTGGGACGGCAAAGCTCCAGTCTCAGAGTTGTAACAGTCTGTCGGACGAATGAACAGTCCTTTGGCTTGCAGGCTTGCAGTTGCACAAAGTCCACAGTGTAAATCCAGCGTTGGCAGTGAAAGTCTTGAAAAGTCTTGAGAATGACTACTGCTGGAGTTTAGTAACACACAAGAGACACGATCCCAAAAGTCTGACTGGAAGCTGTGCACGTCCCTTTTATAAAGGCATATAAGAACAATCTAGAACTTTTATTGACATGCTAATTACTGTTCTAAAATTATCTCTCTTACACAACTAATCAACTTTCCAGAACATTCCAAACATGACTAATTGAATTCAAGGTTGTGAGGTCATTAAGGGCAGTGACCTTGAGAATGTTCTAGACTAATTGAACTCAGGTCATGATGAGTGTGGGGTAAATGACCTACATAACACACCCCCTCTTCAAAAAAAGAAAATTTTTAAAGAAAAATCTTTCTTTTGCAAATGTAATCTTGAAAAAGATTTAAGTACTCAAAATTTTTTTACTCTAAAGTAAAATTTCTTGAAAGTGAACAACAATAAACTCTAAATACGAGAGAGACAGTCTGCAATTAAATTGTCTCTGCCTTTGATATGTCTAATGTCAAGATTAAACTCCTGTAACATTAAACTCCATCTTAGCAATCTCTGATTTTTGCCTTTAAATTTCCTGTCCTACAGTATGTCCGAGGTAAGTTACCCTTGCCCACCAACCAAACTCAGATTTGGCAAGGTTGACAGTCAACATTGCTTTGCTCAGTCTCTCAAAGAACTTCCGCATGAGCTTGATGTGTTCCTCCCAGGTGTCACTATACAGGACGACGTCGTCAACGTAGGCTGCACACCCGTCTAGCCCGGATATGACGTCGTTGATCATCCGTTGGAACGTTGCCGGAGAGTTCTTCATTCCAAATGGCATCACCTTGTACTGGAACAATCCGTCTGGTGTAACAAAGGCGGATATTTCACGAGCACGATCCGTCAGAGGGACTTGCCAAAATCCCTTCAGTAGGTCAAATTTCGTCACATACTTGGCTTTTCCCACTCGGTTGATGCAGTCATCAATCCTCGGGATTGGGAAAGTGTCTGTCTTTGTTAAAGTGTTGACCTTCCTAAAGTCCGTGCACATACGATAACTGTGATCTGATTTGGGAACAAGTATGCACGGCGAACTCCAGTTACTTTTACTGGGTTCAATAAAGTCATTGTCCAGCAGGTATTTGACTTCTTCCTGGAGATATTTTGCTTTTGTTGGATTCAGTCTGTATGGATGTTGTTTTACAGGCTTACTGTCCCCAACATCAACGTCGTGATAGATGACGTTTGTCCTCGTTGGAACATCTTGAAACAGGTGTTTATATTCATGGAGCAGTTCTTTCACCTGTTGTTGTTGTTCTGGCTGGAGGTGTGCCAACTTTGTAGACTCCAGCTTCTCCAGGATTTCTGAGTTCTGAAGCTTGACCGAGCCCAGCTTTGAGTTTAGAGTATTTTCACTCAAGTCAGTTTCAGTATCACTATCTTCATAATGGCCAGAACTGACTGTACTGACAGGCTTTGTTTTAGTAGGATTATCCCTATCCAAATATGGCTTAAGCATATTTATGTGACATAGCTGTTTTTGTTTTCGCCTGTCAGGTGTTATTATGATGTAATTTAAATCACTCAATTTCTTATCAATTAGATATGGCCCAAAGTAACGAGCATGGAGTGGTTTGCCAGGAACCGGAAGCAGAACAAGAACTTTTTGACCTGGTTCAAACTTCCGTTTTGAGGTGTTTTTATCGTATTTGGTTTTCATTGACTGCTGAGATGACTCAAGATTTTCTCTGGCTAATTCACATGCTTTAGAGAGTCTTGTACGAAAATCTGACACATATTGCAAAATATTCAGACAATCATCGTCGTCAGACAGGAATTTCTCTTTAACGAGCTTAAGTGGGCCACGGACTGTATGTCCAAATACAAGCTCAAATGGGCTAAAACCAAGAGACTCTTGAATTGACTCTCTAACAGCAAAGAGCAGAAAATGAATTCCTTCATCCCACTGCTTCTCTGTGTCAAAACAGTAGGTCCTAATCATGTTTTTCAAAGTTTGATGAAATCGCTCAAGAGCACCCTGACTTTCTGGATGATAGGCGGATGACCTATACTGTTTAATGCCTAGCTGATCCATTACTTGTTGAAAAATACCAGACATAAAGTTGGAGCCTTGATCGGACTGGACACATTTAGGGAGGCCAAATAAAGTGAAAAATTTGACTAAAGCTCTCACTATAGTCTTTGTCTTTATATTTCTCAGTGGTATGGCTTCTGGGAACCGAGTTGATGTACACATAATTGTCAACATGTACTCATTTCCTGATCTTGTTTTTGGTAGGGGCCAACACAGTCTATTAGAATCCTACTAAATGGTTCTTGAAATGCAGGAATTGGTTGTAAAGGGGCCTTTGGAATGGTCTGATTTGGCTTTCCTACCATTTGACATGTGTGACAAGTTTTACAGAAATGTGCTACATCCTGCCTGAGATTAGGCCAATAAAAGTGACTGAGAATTTTGTGATAAGTTTTCCTTACTCCCAAATGACCAGCCCAGGGCGTTTCATGGGCCAGGCGCAATATTTCAGCACGATAGGGCTTTGGAACCACAATTTGATGTTTTATAGCCCAATCGTCATCAACCAAAACATCTGGAGGTCTCCATTTACGCATGAGAATACCAGATTTTGTATAATAGGAAACAGAGCTATCTGAAGTTTTACCTTCATCATCTACCCTGTCAAACAAAGACAAAATATCTGGGTCTTTGTGTTGTTCTGCAATGAGATTTGATCTAGAAAATGTCTGACTTTGGTCAGCAGAAGTTTTACTGGAAGTTTCAAATCCACGAGGGATAACGGAATGATCCGTGTCAAACACCTGACTGAGAAAGGTGTCATTTAAGTCAACATCTGTGACATTATTTTTGAGAGAATTTTGATTCTCGGAAGTTTTCTTTGACATGGCCCGAGTAATGGCACATGAAGGAAATAAATCGGGTATCTCTTGTTCAATTGGCTCTGGATCCTGATCTAAAGTAGGATTATCAGTCACAAGTGGATTAGTAATGACCTTGTCCCCAGCAAGGTCGTTTCCAAGAAGAAGGTGAATCCCTTCAAAAGGCAAAAAAGGCCTAATACCTAAAGCCACAGGTCCAGAAACAAAGTCCGAAGACAAATAGACATTATGGAGAGGAACAGGAATGTAGTCATTACAATCTACCCCCTTAATAAGAACTTTAGAACCTGAAAATGACTTTTCAGAAAACGGCAGGGTATCTGCCAACAAAAGAGACTGGGAAGCCCCGGTATCTCTTAAAATTTTGACAGGGGTAGCGGAAGAGAAATCACTAGAAAGTGATATAAAACCATCATGAATAAATGGTTCGAAAATACCCATAATGCTATCTTGAGAAGAATTGACCTTGACCTCATTAATTGGGGTTGAGAGGGATTTAACCTCAGAAAATGTGTTACACACATTATTAGACTCTAATTGAGTTGATGAAGAAATAAAGCCGGTGGGCTTAGATCCACTTTGACCACTTTGACCTTCACGTTTTCTTTTCAATTTGAAACACTCTGACATTAAATGGCCGTCTTTCTTACAATACTTACAAGAAAGTGTACCGAACTGTCTGTCAGAAGGAGATTGAGACTTGGGTCTGATGATGTGGAAGTGTTACTTGAATTGTGTGAACTGCTGTCATTTGATTTCCTACTCTCCTTTGAGAAATTCTTGGATGAAAAGGAGGAGTTAAATTTACCTGCATTGTTTCTGTATGAAAAGGACTGGGATGGTTTGCTGAGAAATGAAGATTTGTGGGTCAATGAATAATCATCGGCCAAACGTGCAGCAACCTCCAATGTATCTGCCTTTTGTTCATTGATAAACGTCTTGATGTCACTCCGGATGCACCTTTTAAATTCCTCAATCAAAACAAGTTGTCGTAATTTGTCATAATTCTGACTGACCTTTTCCGAAGAACACCAACGATCAAACAGTTGTTCTTTTGTTCGAGCAAATTCAACATAAGTTTGATCCTTCACCTTCTCACAATCCCTAAATTTCTGACGGTAAGCTTCAGGCACCAACTCATAGCCCTTGAGAATTAATTCCTTCACAGAATCATAATTTGAAGCCTGCTCTACTGACAACTGAATGTAAATTTCTCTGGCTTTACCCACCAAAGCACTCTGCAAAAGCATAGACCAGGACTCCTTAGGCCAATTCAGACTCTGAGCAATTTTCTCAAAATGAAGGAAATATTTATCAACATCCTTTTCTTGGAAAGGGGGAACTAACCTGAAATGCTTAGTGATGTCAAACTTGTCTGAAGGGAAGAATTTTCCTGACTGTCCAAGCTCTAAACGTTTTATTTCTACCTGTAATCGCTGTTCTTCTAATCGCAATTCTTTTTCTCTCTGTCTTTCTTCCATTTCTAATCTTTCCTGCCTTTCTTTTTCTTTCTGTCTTTCTTCCATTTCTAACTGCATTCGTATTTTTTCTTTTTCTAATGCCTGTCTCTCTTTTTCCATTTGTAATTCTTTTCTTTCTGTCTTTCTTCCATTTGTAATTCTAGTTTCTTAATCTCCAAATTTGTCTGCAATTCTAATTCTAATTTTCTGAGTTCAGAGGAAGACTTAGGCTCATAATCTTTTAAGGCAGACTCCTCAAAATGGCCAGAATTAACTAAATGTTTTGCAATCTTGAACTGTATTTCTCGCTTGCGCATAGATCTTTTGACATCTACTTTAAGGAAATTTGCCAGTGCTATGAGGTTGTCTTTTCTGAGGGAATTAAATGTGTCCTGATCAAGGTCATCCATAAATTCGTCTGGCTTAAATTCCGCCATGATTAAATTTCGCTGAGTTCACAGTATATAGTAGTTTTGAAAAGCTGTCAAAATGTTGTCAAACGGCTCAAAATATTCGTATCCCGGACGAGCCCCCAATTTTGTTACGTGCAGAGAAAACGAACAAAAGGGTGAACTCAGCAGTTAACGTTTAAACAAAATTTATTACGAAAACAAAACTAATTGCTAAGTCAGGGACAGAGTACAAGCTTTAAAAGTGTACAGACTACTTATCTCAGCTGGGACGGCAAAGCTCCAGTCTCAGAGTTGTAACAGTCTGTCGGACGAATGAACAGTCCTTTGGCTTGCAGGCTTGCAGTTGCACAAAGTCCACAGTGTAAATCCAGCGTTGGCAGTGAAGGTCTTGAAAAGTCTTGAGAATGACTACTGCTGGAGTTTAGTAACACACAAGAGACACGATCCCAAAAGTCTGACTGGAAGCTGTGCACGTCCCTTTTATAAAGGCATATAAGAACAATCTAGAACTTTTATTGACATGCTAATTACTGTTCTAAAATTATCTCTTTACACAACTAATCAACTTTCCAGAACATTCCAAACATGACTAATTGAATTCAAGGTTGTGAGGTCATTAAGGGCAGTGACCTTGAGAATGTTCTAGACTAATTGAACTCAGGTCATGATGAGTGTGGGGTAAATGACCTACATAACAACACACACACACACACACACACACACACACACACACACACACACACACACACACACACACACACACACAAGATACACACAACACTCACATTTATAAAATGGTAGAACAATGTACAAAGTATAAGATGTACCAATATATATTGTACAGGATGGCCAGCTTATGAACAGAACAATAATTGACAACTGCATCTACTTGGACAGACTACATGCTCTAAGAACTAATTAAAGTCAAAATTTGAACATTTCAGGAAAAAAATCAGATATCATGGCATTTTTTGAGACCATGCACTTTCCTTACAGAGGTGTGAAATATGCCAACTAGATTTTAATTTGCCAACCATAGATGCCCTAGTCTGTGTTTTGTCTACTTTTATCAAATTTTGTACTCAGGTCAAGTCAATCTTGATAAATTGCCTTATCAGTCACATTATTTTCAAAATCATTTTTTTATGTCATACAAAGATGTAACAATGAATGAGATTTTCATTTTCATTTCATACCCTTTAATGATAAACATTCTTATTCAATTTATATTTACACAACACATCACTTGTCTGTTCAGAATAAAAGTTTTAACTTTTTTCTGGACCACACTATTATAGTGAATGCAATATGGTTTTACTATCACTTAATTTTTAGTTTTGCCAGGGTTAAATGGTGTGCCTGATGTTGGGGATGAAACTGTGACTAACTTTTAAACAAATGGCTTGGTAAAATGGTACAGTCCACAGCAATTTTGGTATTGACTGGAAAGGGAAATAATCATATGTCAATCAAATTATGAAATGCAAAGGGAAGAAATCATATGTCAATCAAAATTATGAAATGCAAAGCTGTTGAAAATCGCTGACCTCATCAAAGAGATTGTACAAGTGAACACCTACTGTAATGATGTCACAGTTAATTGACACTGAGGTTCTGTACAGTCATGAACAATATGAAAGGGCAATTCTATTGCTGTGTGGTTAAGACATGGATACTGATACTGGGTGGATGATAATCACTGGCTGCTGCCTCACCATCAACCAAAGAGGAGGGACCACTTGGGGGGTAAGAATAAAACACACTTGCAATTCATTTTTTCCTCCTACGTCTTTATTTAGAAACTTCTAATGATATGTTTTCTTACGACAGAGTTTGATTTGGTCTTTTAGGGGAAAGGGTCAGAAAATAAAAATACCTAAATATTGCAATCAATAGGGATGTAAATTGTAAGACTTCACAACCTTTGTACTTGGTATTTGAAATCTCCTACTATTAAATCCCGTGGCATAAGAAGTACATGGTATTTCTGAAAAAAATAATACATTTAGAACTTAATTGGAAATATCAGAAAGTACAGTTGCCGCACTGATTTTTACTTTTCAAGACGAAGCAAACAGAGAATTTCCAGCTGTTGTATGCATCATCATACCAGCTTCTTTGCGACAGCTGCTAATGCATAGCCATTTGCAGTGAGCAAGCAAGGCCTATTATAAGCCACTGTTTACAAGACTTGGGTATTGAGCATGCCGGCGACTACTGCATGCATAATTTTTAAGCAAATGAAAAACAAAAACATGAAAAGAACAAAATCAATTCTCTTTTGGGGTATGGTAGTTACTTAATCATATTCTAGGCAAGAAAAGAACATGGCTGAATTTCTGACAAATATCACAAACATATACCAAACTTTTGCTCTTTTGAGTATAAAGGGTATAATGTACTGAAAATATTCCTTATCTATTTGCTCTTCCAATAGTTCAAATCAATTTTTAACCATGAAATTTCTCACCAGTTCAAATAATTATAATCCTATCATTATAGAAATATTGCACTTGCTCAAATCCACTTGTGCAATAAGGCTAAAGTCACTTGCTCAAAAACTCAAATTCAAGCTCTTAATTAATATGGATTTGTGAAAAACTTTCACTAAAATCCATCAGCAGAACTTTAGACAGATATACAAACACATAGAACAACAAAAATACAGGCAGACAGGCACACAGACATTGTCATCAGCTCATGTTGGTGCAGCAGAACTAAACTATGGAAGAAATGCTTAACAACATTCAAGACTTTAGCAGGACTGCTCAATCACACACACACAACAAACTTTCACATCCTGAAATTACTGACTGGGGACACTAGAAATGCTAGCAAGCTGCAACATAGAATCAATGTAAAGCATTTCACATTTGTTATTTGCATGAGCATTCGAAGCCTACTGCATTACTAATATCTATTCACATCATTTGTGACTGTGTTCAATGACACATTTACATTGCAATGACTTGAAATAAATACATGACATTCCTTTACTAGTGGAGTGAAATTTTATTTGTGACAAAACAAAGTTCCTTGGATGACTGCAAATGCCTCAGAAGTCTGAGCTGCCTTTCAACTCCACATCGACAAAACAACTTGGCTACTGGAATAGAGTCACTTTTGCACAAATGTTGTATAATGAAAGGCAAAGGGTATGAACGAATGATCCTGAATTTTTGACCAGCAAAGAGAAGAAAGATCAAAGCTTACCTTTGCCATCTGCATCTTTGCCATTACCAAATCTGCACAGCTGATTAAACTCCACAGATTGCTCTGATGGACACCTTGAGCAAGGGCTGCCCCATCCCATGGGTTTATCCATTGACACCATGGAACAGCAACAAGAGGATTTTGTCACCATCATCAAAGATGGATCAACACAGCCTTCTTCGGTAACAGAGAAGCAAGTACCCTTTCTGGCCTCTGCAAAGCAAAAATTAAAAGAACATCACAGTCAGACTAATGTTTAAGTTTCTTTACGTTTGTTCATTATTTTACTTTTTTAAAATATAACTTATTTAGCCATTCTGTTATATAAAGCGAGCAACTATTGTTGTGAATCCACAAAGAAGCACATATTTTAGCACTCTCATGCCATGATCTACTTCTTTACAAAGGTCAGACTTCAGTTTGTAGAAAACAAAGCAAAACTATTTACTACTATTTGATTTTTTAAAGAGGTGTAGCTGTTACTTAAACAAGTGAATTCCATTCCTGAAAACAACAGTTTTTCAAGTACATCCAGATACACAACAAAAATTGGCACCGTGCAGCTAGACCTTTAGAGTTAATGACTTGGGGGCCTTAATCAAATCTATTGTATTTTGAGATTATTTACCTAAGTTCTCTATTGTGATTATCTGTAATAATGACTCAAGTTGATTTCAAACAGAACAGGAAAGGCTATAGACTTTCAACTTCACACATCACTGGCTAAATGTAAATGGGGCATAGCCATTGGGCTTGAAGCTACAGGACTTGTAGCAGCAGACTGGTGCTTATTATTTTTTCAATCAAAGAGTTCATGCCACGGCGTGCAAGTCTGGGAATGCTTTTGTTTCAGTGTGCTACAATTAAAGGTAAAATAGCAGAATAGGAAATACTTCTGACTGGCATTCATTGCATTCCAGCAAGGAGAAAAACAAGGCTAACTATCAACAACATGAATGGCCCGGCAAACCAAAAGAATGCAGTTTTCCTGCATACCATCATCAACTGAATATAACTGTTTCATCATTTTACACTTGATAGCCAGCATTCTAATAAAGACATCTATGTTACATTGACCTGAAATTCTTGGTTATGAAAATAGCCTAAAGATAATGGTCATACTGCGAATCATGGATAATCTGTTGTACATATCCCTTTTTTGCAAAAACACACTTGTTAGAGGAAAATAATGTGTGGCTACACCACAGTATTATATCAAAATTGATATTTCGTAGTACAATTTTACACATTCATATTGTCAAACTGTAAAACTCAATCATTTAAAACGTCGACAAATTTTTTTGATATTCCTATGTATTTTTTAAGGGATTGGATTCAAACTCTACAAGTTGAATGTCTGTCTACTACATTGTCACAAGGAATGCTATTCATTTGCTGATACATCAATGGGGAACCTCATCATCTATTGTATTTGTGCTGGAAAACACGGGACCAACTTGCTTTGTATGTGTGTTTATAAGGTAGAATGTCAGTGACTGGTGCTGTTCTCATGCATAATAAGGCAACTATGACAAAACATGAGGGCTGAGACTCAATGTAAATACCCCCAGGAGAGTCTTGAGTGGGTACTACTATGCATCTCTCAACCTTGGTTTCCTATAAGGAAGATTGGATAGGGCCAAAGATTTTCATGAAGGCAGACATTCTCTCCATAATCAGTGATTGTGAAAGCCAAAATACTGGTCTAGCAGATGTTAATAGTGGTGAGTTTGTGGAAAATGTAAAATGTGGACGAAAAATCTCACTATGAAAACAACCTACATCACCACCATGTAAAAACAGGATTTGGTCTGATCTTGAAACTGAAAATACCAAGGATAACATTACAAATTACAGGGCACTGTGGAGAGTGATATATGCAGTGCTGGCACAATGCACTTGCTTTAGTGTTCCTACTAAGGCATTAAGACTTTAAAATCTGAAACAAATACACATTCAATGATGTTTCCCCCTCCCTGACATACTAGTGTTAAAAAAAATGAGAAAAGATCCACAGGTGGTTTAGCTCAGCTCACCACCATTAATTAACAAATGAATCACTATACTTCCATATTGAGTGATAACAATTCAGTTTTTAGAATTTCAGTTCATGCCAATCATGTATGCTAGTAGTATGAAATTACATATTAAAGAACTAAACTTTGCGTCTTAACTTGTACAAGTGTGGTAACTACCATTCTGATCTCCTCTCTTGTCAGAGATAGGATCCGATGGAATTACTTTGTGAGATGTAGACCTCACTACAGATATTCATAGCTTTCAATTTGGTGTTTTCTGTAAAGATTGGCAGTTTAGCACAGCAAATCAAAATAAGTTTTGCACTACCTGATCATGGCACTAAAGTGAATTCTGCACCACTTTTTCATTAATTATGGGTGAATCATTATTACTTGAATTCAAACCCACTTCTCTATAACTTTAGTGATATTTCAAGTTACATTTCCATTTGTAACATCTTTAAGCATGTTATTTCAGCTCTAAAGGTCAACATTTGACCTTGCAATTATGCAAGGGAAATGAGAAATCAACAGAAAGCGATGGTGCTTTCAGAAGAGTTTGCCAAGCTAAAAAGAATTTTCCGTTGTATAGATTCAATGTTTGTCACTGGCATTTGTGTGATCTAAACCAGGGAGTATAGGCACATAATAGAAAACTTTCAAATATATGATATGGTTCAGGCCAGTGCTGTGCATGCCTTCATTGCTTTGGATTCCTCAGTGGAAAGTCAATGATGACAGGAGCAAATCTTTGGACTTCATGTTCAAAGTCGGAAATGGTCATGAAATATTTGATTCTGAGATTGGCATCAATAACTCATCCTTTGTTTCTCAAATTTTGCTGTCCCTGCACATAATTACAGGATCAGACATAGACCACTGGCACTAATATGGGATGTTTAAAGTGTTACAGAAAGAGAATGCCAGTTTAGCATAAAAATTAATGACTGCAAACTTGATACATCACAATATCCAGAAGAACTTTATTTGCACACACTACTCTGCAAGCAGAATTTGAACATTACCAGCCAGCTTTTTTCATATGCTTGCCTAGTTCTATAAGCAAAACATAAACTCTGTTTACCAGTACCTGGACACTGCTGTCATTGAGCTCCACCAGGGAAGAGATGAACGAGACTTATGCTTGCAATATACATCAGTCGCTGGCGCCCAATAAAGAGCCAGAGTAACACAAGGTCACATTTTGACATATATGTCCTGACTTTGAGACCGGTGGCAGTGAAATGGAGGATGCACTTCTGCTTGTCCAACAACATGCATGGCAGAAATATTGACATTTGAACGTTTTGTCTGTACAATGTCGGCCTAAATGACTGTTATGGGATGGATTTGTCACATCTTTGATTTCTAGTTATCTGAATAAGATATTGTTGTAACTCACGACCTGGCTGTAGTAAAATTGTACGCTTAACAGAGCCATGTATGAGCATATGGCTGGAACTTTTATTCTACAAAGTGAAATTGGCGTAATCATTTGATTTGAATGAGAAAGAAATAGCCTTTTGTTTGCATATCATGTCACCATTAAATGAATGATTAATGGGTTTTTTGAAAGAATCCTACAACATAATTGCTCATTATTGTGACTTAACACCCTTTGCATACAGAGTCTTAAAAAGGTAAATCACATGTAAAACAACATACTACAGCTACCTCATCTGACACATTGACAGAAAATTTACATTCCTCTGTTACGAGTACATTTATGTATACTGCAGCTTAAAGTTCAAAAAACTCACACTCTCACTCACTTGTGAATAGAAATTGTGAACCAGAATAATGCAAGGAAAACTGAAAGTGGAATGAAGACTAGAATACAGACCACACTTCTGAGATGATCAAGATACAGCTCAGTACACTTGTGTACCTAATTTGTTGGCATGACATCAGGTAAAGTTTATACCTTGTCTTGCTGGGCGAGATACGCTCTGTACGCATCACATCCTATTAAGTGACAACTGATTATGAAACTGCAAAAAACAAAGTCAAACGTATGAAAGTCGTCATACTATACCTTTACAGTATCGTCCATTGGGGGCGAGTTCAAAGCCAGGGTAACATCTGCAGGTGAAACTCCCAGGATTATTCTGACAGAATCCATTGTCACAAATATCAGCCTCTTCCAAACATTCATTTACATCTGGAAAATAATATGATATTAATATGAACAACAACAGTCTAATTAATTAGCATTATGGGCTACAGATTAAATCAGATTTCTTTCCCACAGAGTGTACCTGTTTATCTCAGAAAACAATTCCTCATGTCTAATGAAGGGTAGATTTTGTAGCAGCATTGCATCAAACACAGTAATATTTCCTTCGATGATACACTTGAATATTGAAATTGGAGAAGTTCATTCTGATTGAAAACTGTAAGGAACACTACATTGAACAGTTCAGCTTGTTGAACTTGATGGGAGGCGACTTTTTCATCATTCTCAGGTCCTTGAAATACCATATTACAAAAATAATCTGGTATTGAATTCATGGTCAATAAATTCAAAAGTCATTTAAAATTCAAGGAATTGAAAGGACTGTTTCAGCAAATCTTCAACTTTCTTGGGTCCAAAATGCCATTGACAAGGTATCATTTTTACGATAAATCATTCTTACACATCATTTTCTCTATTATTATTTTGATATCATGACCGATCATTTCATCCGTTTGAAAATCCTGGTTGCTTATCAATTTTCCACAATTTTCCAGGACTCAATTTCGATTTTAAGGCCTTTTCAAGGACTTTCCAGGAGGACTGAAAATTCAAGGACTTCCTCCAAGGAGCCTGCAGACACTGATTGATGTCCATATGTCCTTTGACTACATCATAGAACAAACATTATTTGACATTGTCATCAATGAACACCCTTTCCACAATTTTTTGTGCAGGTCTTATACATTGTTGCCTGAAATATTTAAAATACGTATTATATGAGCAAAATGCATTCATCTAGCATTTTGCTTGATGTTTACACATCCCATTTTCTATTTGTATCTGCTAGGTACATGATGAAGTAGCTAAGGTCAGGTTGTGGGCAACCGATGGTTGGTCGCCTGCAACATTATAGGTAACCTTCTATAGGAAATCGCATTGCATGAGGAATGTAGAAAGAGATACAACTCTTTCCATAGGCCTAAGAACTTGTGAAGATTTTCTGTACCCTATCTCTAACCTCAAAAAAAGTATGTGAACAAGCGATCTAACGGTCGATAAAGCTTCACTGTATTACTAGTACGTATCTTAGTATCTTTGATAACTCACTTCAGGATGGCCAGACAAAAAAATGAAAAAATGCTGCAAAAATCAACACGAGTAATGATTTCATAATAAATTTCAACACATCACATTGAGATCATCCCTAGGACATGTCTACCAAATATCAAAGTTATCAGATGAGAAGTTTTTTTAAGAAACAAAGTTTTTGATCAAAAATGGCAAAAATTGCCCTAAAAATACAAAACTGCAGATTTCATCATAATTTCAATATATCACATTTATATCATCCCTATGAAACTGTATACCAAGTATCAAAGCTATCAGACAAGCTTTTTTGGTGAAAAAAATTCTTGACCAAAAATGACAAAAACTACCTTGAAAGTACAAATTTGCATATTTCTGCATAATTTGAACAAATCTGAAAGAAGTCATCCCAAGAAACCTACATGTATATCCCAAATATTAAAGCTCTCTGATGAGCAGTTTTGAAGAAGGAGAAGATTTTAAAAATTTGTTAACCAAAAGCGACAAAAATTGCCTTGAAAATACAAATTTACATATTTCATCACAATTTGAACAAATCTATGTAAGGTCATTGTTAGGGACCTGTATACCAAATATTAAAGCTGTCTGACCAGCAATTAAGGAGAAGATTTTTGCCCAAAAATAGCAAAATTTGCCTAAAAATTACAATTTGCATATTTCATCAAACTTTGAACAAATCGATTAAGGTCATCCCTGGAGACCTGTACTCAAAATATTAAAGGAATTGGATTGGCTGTTTTGAAGAAGCCTGGAATGTAATAAGTTGACTGACTCCGAATGACGGACACCGCCACATATCTACATTAGATAAGCTTCACGTCCCTGACAGCAAAGCTAAAAGTGTAAGACTATTCTTTCTAATACAGAGCAACTTCATTAAACTTACGTACTTTTTATGGAACTATTGTCACATCAAATAAATGTCTACAATGTTGTGAGTTGAAAATAACGAAGAGATATCAAACACTGCAGGTTATTAAGTCTTGAAGTTAAGCAAGTGCCTCTATTTAAAGGAAGTCTTCATTAAAATATTTTACCTTCACATCCCTTAGATGTAAGTGTAAATCCATCATTACACTCACAACGGAATTCACCATTGAAGGGGATGCAGCGTCCATTTTTGCACATCCCTGTACTCTCACATTCAATTGTATCTGAAACATAAACATCAAGATAATTTTTGGGTAAGTGAACTGCTTTTCTATGGAGCATGTTGACAAATATTCAAATCTTGTTACTCATCATGTATTAACTTTAAGAATGAACACCTGGGGTCATCCAACTGTTCACATAAAGAGATGTGATATAAGATGTTCTCTAAGACATCATTTCCCACATCCACACATACACATGCACCTAGGCAAATAGACATGATGAAAGGTATCTGCATTTTTGATGATAAAAGTTCAATTATGTCTCCTTGAATAAGTTAGAAAAGTATTTTGATGTCCACATTAAACCTACTTTTGTTGTTTGTAAAAATTCATACCTAAAAGAACAAATAAGTAAACCTACTACCGTACTTTAACAAGTACTTTTGCATTATATCAGGCAAAGATCGTAGTTTGTCCTAGCGGATATATTTGTCTTGCAAGGCTGATGTAACTTTACGCAAGAACTGACAATATAAAAAAACTGACTCAACTCTTACCTAAACAGTATTTTCCGTCTGGTGATCGCTGATAACCAGAATCACAATTACAGTTGTAACTTCCAGGGATATTAAGACACTGGCCAAACCGGCATATCCTTGGGTTATCTCTGCATTCATCATTATCTGAAGAAAACAAATGAAAAACACAGCTAAATATGTGTATACATGCAAATGCATACCTACACACACTTCATGGTCAGATATTACACAACTTTCAACAAATTTCAAAAGTTTTATCAGCTGTAGAAATTACAAATTACACAATGGCTGTGTCATCCTTGCTCCTTCTATTCTCCATGACTTAGACAAGATATACTGGTATATTTTCCCAAGGATAAATGGAAGAAAATATTACAAATACATTGTTCATTTCATTTTTAATTTGAAAATGTATGGAAACACGTATTCTGTCATCCCCTCGCTATAACCTCCTAACAGTTACATTTATGAGTTGACATTTTTCTTTCCAGTTTAAGGTGAAAGTGTTTGTTTCTTACAATTATGCAAATATACAAAACGTAATTAAGTTCTCTCTTTATCAATTCAATCAAGTGCTTTTTATCCAACACTCTAAAGGGGCAGCTTAAAACCAAGTGAAATAAGGTAGCTGACGGCAAAAGGCATTTCCAATTTGTTTTCTTTTTTGCACCATGGCAGGTCATTTACACAACAGTGGATTGCATTAAGTAAGAATAGCTGAGACTTAAGCTACTTGAAGCAAACAAAGGTGAGGATGTTAGCTATTGAAATGAGCCTCAAATGAATACAATACTAGACCTCAGTACAATTCATGGTATAATTAATGTTGCTGCTAAGGCGATGGAATTTCGTCTCCTGTTATGGTTGACGATCTAATTAAATTCTGAGAAAGAGGGCTTTGATTGTTGATGATCCCAATTACTCAGCTGGTTCACAAATTGAATCTGAAATTAAAGTTGGTTCCGCCTACTAAGATCAATTAGGATCACATTCAAGGTGTATTAAGATAATTAGAACATTCAAAATCTAAACCATTAGACATCAACTGAACCAAAAACCATCAAAACCTGTGGTTTAAACTATGAATCATTTTAATTACTTTAATTGAAGTTGCATACAAGGATTTGAAAGCTCAAAAAAGAGTGCCACATTACTACCATAGGAAAACACCTTCATAAAACAGGCTCTCACTTATTGTATCCTTTCACCAAAAAGTTCACAAATACAGAGCACTCTCATCATTCAGTCATGCACAATCGACAGAAACTGGAATTTAGTTAAGATTCATTCATTTTTAAATCTGTAGTTAGTTCACAGCCTGAGAGGAATACCAATGTACAACAACAAAGAGCAATAGAGTAGCAATATACAAATTCGATCAGCATCAGAAATGTCTCACTGCATGTCTTATCTGAGTGTCTTAAGGGTGAATACCCTTAGTGGAAGATATTCGGACACTCTTTAGTTTTACAATTCTTTTCTAGTCTACTTCTGGCGGGGATCATTTGAAGCTCTTAGAATAAGTAAAGTTTTCACCATCTTAGTTTTCTGACAATCAAAAATTAAACTTTTTTTTCCTTTCAGCTTTCAGGAATATATTTTAAACTGAAATGACAACTTAACTTTTTGTGCATTTACAGTATTGATGTTATGTTACAAAATAGTTTTTGTTCACTCCCCAAAGGCCACTGAAATATCTGGTGTTCAACTTGTCAATGCAGCTTATGCATGCTTTTATCTCTTGTGTTTATGTTTGGGTGTAGTTTTTTTGATCACATGTGAATTCATACATTTCTTTTAAGTAATTATACTAATTTATGCTTAAGTTCAAATTACAGAACTGTTAAGATTAGGCTTTATGTTCCTGGCTGTAACAAGCCACACACCATCTTTGTGTTTTCCATTATCTTACAAATTAAACAGTCAGCAAATCTTACAGTTATTTTAAGGTAGTATGCACCTCGAAAGTAAAAGACTTAAACTTTTGCTCTAACTTTCCTAAAGGAATCTTTCAATCACTCTCTTTCAAAATCAAGAATAAAAATAGGGGGTCACCGTGCAAATTTCGGTACTAGAGAAACAAATTACCCAAGATTCAAAATGGCTGCCATCCGTGTGTTATTACTGTTGACTCTATGGAGAAAAATGAAAATTTTCGAATTTCGAAAAACTAAGCCGGTAAAAGTTTCCTTTCATCAAGAGCTTTAAAATGAACCCCCACATGTGGTATATCAGAAGAGAATTGTAAAAGTTTGAGAGTCCGAATGTCTGTCCCAGAGGTGCTTCTACCTTAAGCCATCATGTAAAAACACAATATGAGAAAGAAAGTCTGTAAGCTTTTTCTACCACATACGGAAGTCCTTCTGACACTATATGGCAATCTTTGCAAATAAGTAATCTTGATCCTAGGGCTTACTGTTAAGCTTCAATTAGTAAGCAAGTTATTTGCCTGCAGGTAATTCTGCCATCAATGCTGTTTACAATAGGGATCATATGAAAATTTGGAGACCGGCCAAAACCCACATACTCATGTTATCAAATATCCCTGCAGGTTGCCAAATTAGGCCATTGGAATCTCAGATTTGATACAACCTCGCTAGTTGAAGTGACAATTACTGTAAAATCAGAAGTTTTGATCAGAAAAAGTATACATGTCATACAAGAATATTCAGAGAGTTTATCTTGAATATATATACATATATATATATATATATATATATATATATATATATGTATATATATGTATATATATAATATATATATATATATATAATATATTATATATATATATATATATATATATATATATATATACACTGTATATATTAAAGTTGAGCTACCTCCAACAAAGGACCCGTTTAGATCAGAAGAAGTACACATGTCATACAAGAAGTATTCAGAGAGTTTATCTTGAAGAGCGTTGAAATGACAAATAAGCGCTAAACATGCTAAAGCTTATGCCTTTGGACACAGTAGCTCTCGTCTTTCACTCTGAGGGTCTTTGCAGTCCATCAAAGATTTAGGTCCAACTCTGTGTTTAAACTGATTGACAGAATTCTTGGCCCTATGAGATTTTGTAGGGATTGAAATGGCTTCTAATATGTATTAAACAGGATTACTATATGTGTGGCCACCATGATGCCCACTGTGACAGATTGAAAATGATGCTTTCAGTTTCACTGTGATTTCCTTGATGTAGTACACCACTCAACCCCACTTATTGGAAATCCACTCAAACAGAAAACTTCATCATAAGGAGTGCTGGCATCCACGAGAAAAGGAAGCTAGGTAGGTTACATCAAATATGTGAAAAGTTTCACATCAGTGACATTATCAATAAATTTTTGGCGCGTCAATCTTATTTGCAAATTGCATTTACAGAGACCTCTAATATCAGGTAAAAGAGGTAAAAATATAAAGAGGTTAGACCATGCATTCTGTAGACAAAATAAGCATTCCTAGGATTCCACACCTTGTAATGTAAATTTTATTGAACGATTCACTTGTTCCCATCAAGCTTTAGATGTGACTTGATAGAAAACCTGTACACTTTATTTTAACTTTCATTGGCCTCTCTCCATAAAATGAATAAGTATTCATGCTCTTAATTAATGGGATATGCCACACATGAAGGAACTCCAAGTCTTGGGTCCAATTTGTCCTGAACACTAAGGCACAACAGGGATGTAACTCATTCTTTGGTCAAAGACTAGGGATTTCCCATTTATTAACTTGTAATCAAAATGCACTGTCCGCATTACAATATCTATGGGAATATGTTCATCTGGGCAAAAGGCTTTGTGGCCAATTTTTGCCACTCTCATGCATTTAACTATTGGCTAGTGAAATGTTAGAGATATACTTTCTGATATACCTTTTCATCCCACATAGGTCAATAGACAAGTCAACACTCACCATGAAAATTATGGGTTTGGGCCAATTATCATGGTAGTGAAAGGGTTAACTGCCTTATATCAGCTGCTGTGCATACATGTGAAGCATGTGAAGTCAGATGAGAAAAAGATTTACCTCAAAACGTAGCTTGCTTTTGTTTTTTACAACTTGAAGAGAATATTATGTACAGAAGAGCAAATAAACAAATATAGTTAGCTGAACCATGGAGTTCTTTGACTTGACATGAGATTGTTGGTGATTGAACCTTACTGGATAACAGAGATGGAAACTTGGCATATTATCCTTCAAGAACTGCAACCGTAACCATCAATCGAATTTCAGGGAGATCGAAAAGTTTCATTCCTGCATGCACTCTCTTTCAAAGACTACAACGTAATCATCCCTTCCTAATTCTGGGCGAAAGTCTCATACCCCAAGGCTCTGCACTGGCTGCTATTCAACAGAGTTATCATCATGAATGTACTTACATGCATGATTTAACTGTCTCTCCTTTGAATTAACTGTCTATAAATAGTAAATTGGTATTAGTCTCAACACAACAGCATCAAAAACTCTGTCTAATATTTCTCCAAAGAAACAAATGGTACAAAAATCTGCCTTTTCCAAAAAGACATCAAATCTTCATAACAAAGAACAGATTAGCTGCACTGAGACTATCAACGTACAGTTCTATTATTTCACCCAAGATCCCAAATGCAAAACACTGCTCTGTAACAAAACAAAAGTCTAGAAGGGCTAGTACACTGGTAGGTCAAATTCTCTTCCTTTATTTATGCCGGTAATCCCTGAAAAACTGACTGTTAGGTCTGAGGTCTATTTTTACTACTTTTGTACATTAGCTTTTGTTTGAGTGAGTGAGGTTCAGAGGTGACAGACTATACAGTAGTTGCTGACACCAGTTCCATCGACTTCACAATTGTCTGCAGTCGTGGATAAACATGTCTGCAGAAGCTGGTAATTCCTTGACCCCTGACACACTCCCTTCATGATATTTCCTGTACAAATGATCCCATGCAGGATCTGGTTATCGTACAATGAGCACTCTACTTGATTGAAATATCACCGGATGGAGAAACTGCCACCAGTATCCTTGACTGCTTTTACTGGTGTCTTGGACACCTCCAACAAGTGGGCTTTGGTTGAATTCAACAACATTTGGAAATCTGAAGCCAAACAATGGGTATGGAAATAGGGAAAGGGGAAATACCAAACATGATAGCAAAATAGACACACATTATTGCAATTCATACACACAGCTAATGTTTGTAGTCTTTTTTTCACAATTCTCAACCTCAATAATACTTTAGTAGTGTTGCACTGTACAAATGAAGCTGAGCAGAACATCTCACCCATCTATTCTTTTTGGAAGTACCGGTAATAAATTTTTTACTGTGGTAAATGTTTGGTCAATCAATGTCGAAACATTAATGTCACTACAAAGAACCGCACTTCCCATAGTGTGCTGTGCTATTTTACATAAGAACTGTAAACATAAAAGGCTTGCACAGGAAAAGCCTCTCTATGCAATTTTCTATTATCAGAGAACTTTGGCGCATCTGCATTGAACAGGTCCCCATCTGCTCTGAAATACTGTATACTTCTGCAATAGAATGAATTCATCCTGCAATTGGACTGTTCTGGGAAGGGCAGGTTTTGTTCATCCAATCAATATATATACTGAAACTGCACTTGCAATATAATTTATTTTTGGTAGCAAATTATGTGGAGCTGGAGACATGAGTACTCACTGAAAAAAACAAACAAACACTATTTAGGAAAATGGGCCAAGTACTCCATTGGTATACATTTCCAAACATTACAAAGTACAAATACTTGTACATTCATATTATTTTCACCAAATAAATATTATCATATTATCAAGAGTCTTATATACAACTAGAATTTACTTATTAAAGATGCTTTTTTCCATGAAGATGTCTACTTTGGTTAGCACGAACCAAATTCCTTGAAATAAAAGTGGCTTACCTTCACATGTTCTTCCGTCACTACTCACACGAAAGCCACTTCTGCAAGTACAAAAGAAGGAACCTACTGTGTTCTCACAATTTCCATTGGCACAAATGTTTTCAAGAGCACATTCATCAATATCTGAAAAGGAAGGAAATACTTACACATATTAGTAGTCAATTATTTTACCTATATTTTGCAAAAAAGTAATATCTAGTTGGCTAAAATACTGAAGTAGAGTATTGTTGGAGTAGCCAACTGTAGAGATTCACTGAAGTATTTAAATTTGGAGATTTGTGTATTGTCAACAAGGCATAATTATTAGAATACCGTTTCGACAAAAGATGCTATCTGATGATAATTTCACTTAATAAGTCATGAAAAATGGAGGAATTTGTTCCTATTCAAACTAGCTAGTAAACAGTACTTGAAATATAAAAACGATTCCTTCGAACTGTAAACTTTAAATTTCTAAAACTTTAAATTGAATTGCATATTGTTTCAGGACAATGTTACTTTGATGCTGTGGAGAAACCTTATTAAAATAACACATTGGAATTACATCTAGATTTCTTATCTCGGCATTTGCCCTGTTTTCCTGCTTACACTTACAGTATTTTGGGACACGATATAGTGTTAAAACAGCACCTGCTTTCAATCAAAGTAAGTGCTTGAGATTTTAGAAGTAGTCCATATGGAAAGCAAATTCCTCAATGTTGCAAAAACTTGAGAAAATATTCCCAGACTGCCTTGTCTCCATCATCACCCTCAATTTCAAGTACTGTAACAGACACTATTTATTCACAAATCTTACATGTATGGAGGTTATGCTATTTGTAAAACATGGCAAGGTTTATTAAAGGGTAAACACTAAGCTGGTGAAATCATTAAATATACAGAAACCCATCATCATAAATCTTACTTCCTAGACACTGTTAATACATAGACAGTACAGGGGGAATTCCCCCTCGACTGTCTATCTACCGTCTATGATTAATACAAGTCTTTGTAACATTGCATGATATGCTACTAAAACTGGAATGAGTTCAAACAAGAACATCCCTGGTCATTCCATGTGAAGTGGATCACTTAACAATGTTCACAAATACTCAAAGCTTGAATTTTAAACTTTACATTTTGAAACAGGCCTTCATTTCAAACACCAAAACAAATTAATCTGAATGCATCATCAGAGCACTTGATGCACACTTTTTGCACTATGCACAGAAGGAAACTTGAATTAAGCTGTAAATCAGATCTTCTTTGATTCTACTAATCTTTGGTATTAACCCGTCTTCTCCCTTTCTTTCTCATTTTTTCAAAAAAACAGAACTTAAGAATTCGTGCATTCAACCTTGAAGCTTACAAATGAGAAAATCCTTGCAAGGTTACACCCTTTAACCACTACTGTGTGGTCTCGGCCAACAATCTCAAGGGGCCTCGCTGAATCAATACATCAGGAAGATAGGGGTGAAAGGACAGACTTTGGCTTGATGCCAGGGTGAAAAAAAGAATGATGATGTAAATGACCCTGCAATTTTGAATACTGCATCCCTTTTCCTACTTAAACAAAGGCAAGTAGTTGAAAATAGAACCTGTGTAAGCATGTGACTTTGTCAGTACATCCGTTAATACTCTGTATCAAATTATCCATACTTCCTATTAAAATTTCCGCAAATATTATAGCACTGAGAAAATTTTCCTCAGTTAGAATTAAAAGAGGAATTAATACTTTCTGATATCTTACGTTCAATAGATTTAGCAACAGGTGCTTTACACAGAGAAACTTGATGCTATATATTTGTACAAGATAAATAAAATTTGCAGAATGATTTAGTGAAGCAGTATTTTGCAAAATGATACAAAACAAGGTAATTTGTAGATTTAAAATAGTGCAATTGGCTCATTTGAAACTTGGAACTGTAATCGTAACAATGTAAGATTTCCTCTTGCTACAATTATCAATTATAAGTTTCACTTGCCACTTACTATATTAAATGAGTTATTTTTATTTCAATAAAGCTATGTTTTAAGTGAGTTAAAAGTTTAACTTCATGAAATTGGCAATTCTTGGATAGTTCCATGAATTCAGACATTCAAAAGTACGTAGCACCAGGTTTACATCTGTACAACTTTCTTGTTCTGTAGTTTACAGAAACTGTGCCTTTATGATACTAATCAAAAAGTAGTGTTATGAGATGAGTGCAAAATTGAGTGATTTTGTTGTGAATTTACACTCTCAAAAAATGCAATAAACAATTTCTCATGCTCAAAACACTACAGCCACATAGACAGGTAGATGCTCTATCATTGAGAGTGAGACACTTAAATGAACAATACACATTCATCTTATGGCAATGAGTGCTGTTTACAAAGTAAGATAGTGAAAAGTGAGTTGCAAGTACATGGAAACAATAAATATTTTCACTTTGAAGACGATCAGCAAACTACTGCTAAGCAATTACATTCATTTTTCAAATGTGGAACCAATTTAGCCAATAAAGAACTCATTCAATGAACAAACTTGTAATTTACTTTAAATTCAATTTTAACCAACAGGATTCAAGAAATTCATAGTTAAAGCAAAATCTGAGTTCAACTGCTGTCCTTGATGCAGGAACTGTCTGCAAACAAATTCACATAAGCAAAAATGGACTTTAAATTGAAAGGTTACAGGGTGAGACAGGGTCTAAATGGAAAGGTCAGACATCTGGTGTAATTCAAACATCACACCACTGTGAGATATCCAAACTGCACAAACTGTATAAACTGTTTCCCCAATGGTATGTCCACATACAATCAGAGTTTCTATAGCAGTCAGTAAAGTACAGCAAAGGATTCTGAAAACATGTTTAGCCATGAACACGCTCACTCCAGGGTTTGTAGTTGTTTATGTGCAAATATCCTTGCCTCAGTGTGCATTGTATAGTGGGTCTTTGAGAAACAAGATAGATTGACCGTTTTGGTACATTTTTTGAATTAATTCACTGATCATCATCAATCTCACTCAAAAGTTTGATCAAAGAAGTGAGGTCTGTTGATTTTTTTCCTACAGAGAGCCTACTCTGACTTTTTCTCTATACCTCTTAGATTGCTACCATTATTCAACATGTTATGCAATATGCCTTGTAGAAGAATACTGATAAAGGATTTAGTGACCTAATTGGCTAATGTAAAGAACACACCAATTTGGCTGACGGCCACAAGGGCTATGAATATCTATCTTCTACTCAGAAGGTCTTACTGCAACAGATGTCTTGGAGGTTCTTCCTCAAAGCATGAAAGAAATGCAAACTTTGACCACAGGTCTGCAATGCATCAAAGTCAATGAACAATTGCTAATGCCTACAGGGGAGATGTATAAAAAAGTTTGTTCCTAGTAAGATTTTTATGCTATGTAACATATCAGGCAGCTTTAATGGGTCAATAGCAGTAACCTTTGATAACATTTTCCTTTTGTTCAATGAGAGAAATAAGTTTTTACATTCTTCTTGCAAGAAAATGTTGAAATGCAAGCTATAAGCCTTGTTAACACAATATACTATGTACAATATATGTATTATGACACACCTCATCCACAGTCTATGTTCTAATTCATCAATAGATAGTCACGTGGGATGAGCTCTCTTTGTGTAGAACTGTTGCCTGCAGGGCATCAGTTCTGAAAATGATGCTCGCTGACTTCAAAAACGACATTTACGCTTGCGCAAACTGGAATGTAAACAAAGATGTCGTCTGCGGCCAGGCGAATCAACAGTCAAGAAATTTCTCGGTTTATCCTACTTACTGAAGAACTTAATGCTCTGGTTTCCAACAAGGACTTGAAATGGACAAAAATGATAATCAAAGGTGCATTGAACGTTTTGCAGAAGTACTGCAACACTGTCAGGGAAAACTTTTTCTTGTCGAACCTGTGACTCCAACATTTAAAGCCCCCACTCAATTATCAGATTTATCTAATATAAATATTATGTACTTGATAAAATATTCAATGGAAAACAAAAGAATGACAAACTGTTAATGAGCTATTGACACATTTGCTAATGCGAGAACCTGGGATTGAGAAGGGCGCCTTGTGTAAGCTTATGGTACTTTCTTATGCATGACAGCGGATGAGGTGTGTTGTAAAACACATATCAGTCAATATGTGTATAATATTACAGAAGATGAATTAATGTAATGATGACTAGAATTCACCTGTCAACGACAACAACCGAAATTCCATATATACAAGCTGTCTTATCAGGTTAAACATTTGGCATGTCGACACAGTTTGCAAGTAGAGCTAGAAACTGCATTTAATAGACTGTCAGACACTACAAAAATAGTGTCAATGACACTTTGCCCTTATTCAGTTGATGTGGCAGGCCCAGGTGAGTGTATGTACATTTAATAGCTTCTATGGGCCTTAGTTGTAATATTCATGTCAAGTATCTGAACACTTTTGATGCACCGTCCATCAAATACCATGGTAAGGTGAAGTATGTAATGGTGTTACAAGGTTTCAGAGAAAATAATTTTTTGACCAAAAGTAGGCAAAATTGCCCCAAAAATACAAATATGAAAATTTTATCCTAATTTGAAGACTCTCAACAAAGGTTGCCCCTAGGGATATGAATATAAAGTTTCAAAGCAATTAAACTCCCAGTTTCAGAGAAGATTATATTTGACCAAAAATGGGAGAAAATTGTCCCAAAAATACAAATTTGAACAAATTTAACTAAAGTCACATTAAGGAACCAGCATACTAAGTTTCAACCAAATCTAGCCTGTGGTTACAAAACTTAAGCAATTTGCAGGATTCGGCCTTTTTTTTACCTCATTCGCATATTTTGACGCTAACATGTTTATTTGAATAAGTTTGCATCTCCATCCCTGGGTGCATCTCTATACACAAAATTGTAAGATGGTAGGTAATTGCTGCAGTTTTTTTAGTTTTTGATGTGGACGGACATACAGACAGACATTCATACATGAATACATACAGACAAACATGCAGATGCCAGTGACTTATCAGATAAGTTCTCTTTGGTATATATACACATATTAAAATATGAGCTAAAAATACTATAAATCACTTCAAATGTTAATTTAAAGCTAATGAGGCCTAAATCTTGGGCAACACTTCTAGTTTTATCCATTAAAGGGCCCGTACCTGTAACTTTTGATGGGTTTTTTTAACTACATTTTGTTTTAATGTCAACTATGATTTCTTACCCTCCCATCCAGGCATGTTGAAATACGGAGTTTCGAGCTTGTCAGCTCAGCCTGTACATGTGTAGACTAGATTGTTATTGTTGACAAGAGAAGTCTGGTCCAAATTATAATTAAAAATGTAAATGATAACAGTGCATTTTAAACATGCGATGTTGACAACCTACATAGTTGATGTTCCAACATGCTTTAGAGTGTAGAATAAGACATGTTAATGACATTCAAAAAATATCATCAAAAGTATAAAACTGGAAAAGACTTTGGTATGAAGCGACTTTGATTTCTTGCAGGATAGTTTAATAAACGGACATTTCATGCTTTTCCATCATCTTTTACGTGTGTGGGCCATTATTCATCTTTGGCAAAGTACAAAACCATAATCTCTACTCATCCCTTAGGACTGCAGATTAGCAAGCGTCATTCCTCAACAGATTCATATGCCTACACAATGTTAGCAGAAAACATTTAAGTCTCTCACGCCACCAACCTTTGGTAAATTCCAATGTTACCAATGGGCTGGCTTGATAATTATAAATGGAAATGGGATGATAGGATTAGAATAGACTTCAGATTAGCTGACTTTATACGGGGATAACACTATATTTTCTATCTTTCTACATGTGAATCATTTATATTACATTTCAATATCCATGTTCTTTTCTGGGCTAATTGGAAGAATTCTGTTTCCTTTAGTATGTCTGGCTAATATCATAAAATTGATCTCTGAAAATGTCACTATATACTATGGTCAACAATTAGGTGTACCTGGTATCATTGCAATGATATTTAGAATTTTACTTGAAATATGATAGGTTGATTATAACCTAAAGGCTATCGGGCTTTCACTCGATTTTCGGTACCTTGAGAAGCAGTATGAACAGCTATTTTTACATATAAAATATGGTCCCTTCTTGAAAGATAATGAAAAAAACATTCTTGAAAGAATCAGTCTGTATAATGAAGTTAAAAACTGTTGGGCATACCTTCACACTGGCCATCAAGCAGCGCATTATAGCCAGGTCCACAGGTGTCTATGACACATTGTTGGCTTTCATTCAAGCGATAGCCATCATTGCATTCGCATCTGTAGGCACCATTAGGTTCATCAATGCAACGCCCATTCGAATCACAGAGGAAATCAAACATACTGCATAACTTTGGATTTGTAACTGGGGCAAAACGACAGACTGCCACATATTCCACTGATGGAGGAAAAAAAAGACACATACATTAATAGCACACTTCCACTTTACTCATTCATTACAAAATGATATTTTGAAAGAAGTTAAATCACCAACAAATCTACAAAGAAAATATTTTGTATGTTTGTTATTGTTTGTATCTAAAATCTCCTAACCAGCTACTTGACACCTTGTCAAATTCTTTATTTCAATGAAATATTCATTGCTGCTGTTTGGCTGGTCCCTGCCTCAGTGACAAGCACAAGGTAGCAGGTAATGGGAAACCGCCATATATTGAATTACGAAATCTGATTGGTTGAACCATGGGGCGCTGTCATTGGCTGTTCAATTTTACTTGGAAGTAAAGCTAAATTTGTCACAGTTTCATGATGCGAACATGGCCAGAATTTAATCAAGGATCTAATAACCATACTTACAAGTTTTGAAATATTGGCAGCTACCAGACTAGACTAAAAAGCATGCGACAAAATAGGATACTATGTGCAGACATGCGCAATTAACAACTTCTGGGAGACAAAAAACTAGCATATTTCAAAATGGCGGTTTGCCTGTATCTGCGTCTTATTATGTGCTGCTTGTCTGGTCACGTGAGACACAGTGATCAGCAAATGCTGTTGTAAACAAAACTATATCAATTTTTCCTAATATTCCAAACTACTAAATGTTCTTTGAATCTATATGATTTGCATTTCTGTGAAGTTTATCATACACACTGCAAGTTTTGGTTGAACATTCATAAACTTTTGGTCGAACTTTCCATAAACTCATTGCTCATGATGATATTGAGCATGATCAGGATTTCATTCTTATTACTATCGTGTTTTTCCTCTGCCTTACAACTTTTTTAACAGATATCTTACCTGAGTCTCTTTCTGGACAAAGTTTGCAAGTCTTGCCACCCCATCCTGTACCTACTCTTGAGCAGCAGCATTCCATGTATGTTGTCTCCATTGAACTTGGATTTGTGCACTGATCAGCTCCATTTGAGGACAAGTAGCATAAACCCTTGTTTAGATCTGCATGAAACAATTACCAATAAATTATAAATGCTACATGGCACAGGTACATGAAATCAATGCACAATTTATGAATAGGACGTGCAAATTTGGCCACTACAAGGTAATTTTATGTGATGGAAAATACAGTTTTTATATATGTTATAATTCTCAAGTATCATCTCATTTCATTTTCGTTACTTATGTCTGATTCTCGATTATCTTAAAGGGACAAAGTCGGCCATTTTCTACAAATTTTTCAATTGCAAAAATCCCAAGTCAAACCAATAGGTGACCCAAGTAGTGACCATAGATGACTTCAAGGATATATAAAACCGCTGTCATGCTCTTTACGGCAATTTTCAATGTTTGTCTGAGCGTCCACGCGATTTGAATTAACCGACATGATTTGACCCAATCACATAAGGAATTACTACGCACACTATTTCACGTAGTCGTTTGGAAGAGTGCGTGAGCAGCCTGTAACCTTCATACAAGCTTAAGCAAAATGGATGACGAGGAGCACAGGCCAAACAAAACTACTGTAAAACAGTGAAAATTAAAGGGGCATTTGTTTGTAAGTTTAACTATTGAATGATACGGACTGTGAAACAGAAATAAAACCATAGACCAAACCAACCACCCAGCCCTGCCACGCAGAGCCTAGTAACTGCTGTAGAACATTTTTGTATGGATGAAGCCCAGGTTGCCGGGAGTGAATCAGATTTCTAGGGGGTGATGTTCTTTGTCTGACTGTTGTTTCATTTAGACATGATAAGAAAATAGTAGAAGCATGTCTCGCCATAATAAAGCAGTATCGAGCGGCATATTCACGCAGTCATGACCAGTGGACCAGGCATACACAGCATGCAGTACCGGCATTCACTCCACAATATACGCGTCAGTCGCCAAAGTATTGCTTCAATCTCGCAATCACCTCAACACTAACGTGACAGTCTGCTTAAGTTTATTCTTTCATTTTACTTCATTTGATATTTCTATGCCAACAGTCCATGGGCAAGTCTACATAGAGGTACAAACAAGATGAAAACAACTAATTCATTCAGGCAATAGGTCACAGTGAGAGAGACTGTGGATAGGTACTGTCGTCGGCTAAGGGCTCTGCGATTGTTGCAGCTTGTAGGTATTTGAAATGCCCTTTCGAAAAATGCACTCTTTTGCAGCAAGAACGGTATCTCGATGAACAAGATTGGTTGGCAAGTTCTGCATGCCAAGCTGACCGTCAAAATGTAACTTAAGCTTACGGCATCAACAGTAGGGGAAACCCGAACACTGCGTTCTTGATCTAGAGCCATATAATTATATGCATGACATGCCACTGTGTGTTTTTTTCACATGCAGATGCTAACCAGCAGCTGAATTAATGGTAATGACCATTTGTTCTTACTGGCAATGGTTTCCTTTATCATGTCTAAAACCAGGGTCGAATATATGCATGGTCACCCATTTATTTAGTATCTTTCGACATGTCAAAATTCAAAATTCATGGAAAATGGCTGACTTTGTCTCTTTAAAATCCAACTGCCTTTATTCATGTAGACATCATAACAAGGGTTCATTATCAAAATGTGTTTTACTTATTTGTGAAAGCCTCCTGTGACCTCAACGGTATCTAGCGTGAATACAAATATAAAGCAGTACCTAGAGATATATGAAAAATATTGTACAAAATGACCTGACCCATGCATGGTTTTGATCCATACAAAGTGGGCGAGACTACATCTCTTGCTATGTGTGAAGTTGTGGACATGGTTATTTCTGTTGACTGTGCAACATGTACTGTCTGAACCCTGGAGGAGCTCAGGTAGTAGTGGCTAAATCTAGATTACATAAGAAATATACCGATAACAAAAGAACTATATATCCAAAGCAAGTTCCATTGAAACACAGAATGAGAATTTTCATTTTAGAACTCTCTCCTTTTCAAAATGTTATTACGTTGTGAAGCATAACCTTAACAAGGCTTGCAGATAGCTTGCATTGTCACATCAAATTTTTCCAGTACACTTGGGGTGGAACAGCTTTTGTTATCTTGTCCTGTGTGATGATGTAATGTGTGACTTAATCAGCATTGGCAATGTAGAATTGAATTGTCTTCTATTTTAATTGTTCTTGAGCAGTCAAAATTTGTGAATATATAACATGCAAATTGAATAACACAGCTGTTACTACCCCAAGGAAATGTCTTCTACATTACTTTGCAAATGGCAGGCACCAAAAGAAAATTTTGATTTGTTTTCACCACTGACTGCAACATATCACGTAAGCAGCAAAGTTATGCCTATAAGCAACTCACCCTTGCACTTGGTCCCATTTTGATTAAGTTCAAAGCCATCTGGGCACACACAAGTGTAGCCATCCTTCTCATCGATACAATCACCATTCTCACATAGATCAGGTATGAGTTCACATTCATTGACCTCATTGATAACTTCTACATATAAAATACATGCATAAAGCAACTTAAGCAGCAAGCTTAGGTGCAGCAATGATTAGGTAGCACATTCTTTATTAACCCTTTGAGTGCTGTAAATTTTCCCACCAAAATTTTAGTGCAACATTTTACCAATTCTTATGAATTTTTCTGTATTTGTTTTGATAATTTTGAAGCAAATACTCATCAAATTTCAATGGCTACAATTTTTCGTCAAAATTTTAGCAAAAGTCCATAAAAATTTGACTGGAGTGAGTATTTTGTAAAGGCGACAAAAACTGAATTTGGCACTCAAAGGGTTAACATGCAGCAGCAAATTTTATTACATGTTATCTAAGATGTAACACTGGTCTACTGCCTGATTAATAAGGTCTGCCTGATAGTTTGAAAAAAATAATTGACTATAAATATTCAATGTTTTTGTCTCAAATTCACTTGAGTCATGATCTTTTCTCTCACATAAACTCACAGTGTACTCATGAAACCTAGCAGTCAACACAGTTCTTGTAAATAATTCACAATAAAATAATTAACAGAAAAAGATAAGCACAAGTTCATGAAGGTGTAAACTTCAAAACAGTGTCAAAAAAACCAGCTAACATAACTAGTTCCTCTTCAACCAAAAAACAAAGATAGGCTACTGTAACAGTTGTTTTGATGACCTTATTAAGAAATTTCAAAAAATTGCTCATTTGATCACAACTTACATGAATCTAAATGAGTTCACCCAATAGGACCTGATGACCAAATACTAAAGTAATCAAATCCATGGTTTCTGAATGGCAGACTTGGTTACCAAAAATTACTAAAGTATCATCAACACTTTAAAATGACTTGGCCACTCTCAGCATACTTTTCATAATCTCAATGAGATTAGCCATTGAAAAAATACACAAACTAGGAAGTCAAGGAAAGCTTCCACACCAAAGGTTTCTGAATGGATGATTTTGACAGAAAACTACAACATAGCTATTATCTCATTATCATATTGGAAACACACATGTCATCTCTGCTGATCATGATGAAGACCATCATAGAATCTTAAATGCTGCGTTATTATTTGAACAGATTTAAATGAGCTTTTTGCGCACCAGACATCAAAGTATATGTATGATACTAAAGATTTGGCAAGGAGCAATATGTTGACCTTGTTGACAGATAATGATGGACGATGAGATATGACTAATTATATTATACCTGTACATTGATGGTGCAAAGACAGCCATCTGATGCGCCAGCTGACGCACGCCAGCTCTCAGCTATAGAAAATTTACTTTTTTGACATTTCATGCCAGAATATCCATATACTGTCCTGATATAATAGCAATGAACCACCTCAGCAACGGGTATACCACTCAGATTTGACCAGTTTATTCCACATATGCACTCACTATCGCTTGTGCATATATGTCAAACTGGTCAAAATCTCGTGGCATGTTGTTGCTGGGTGTGGTTTACCGCTCCAACAGTCATAGAATACACCCATTAAGCTCAACAGGTTGAAATCAGAGCTAATGAACAAGCAGCTTCAACTAAAGTAACTATACTTGCTCAATAGCCACTGAGCAGAGAAAACCTTCCAGCTTAGGTTCAATCAACTACAAGGCAGTTAGACCATGCTACCCTTAGAAAACAGCTAGCATATTGCTCTGCATATTGAAATATTACATGGTAAACATTGGGTTGTAATGCATCCTCATATAACAGCATTAATATTCAGCATATTAAAATAGCATGGAAAGCACTGGTCCGTGATGCATCCTCAGATGATAGCTATTGTAAAATATTATCTTGGATGTAGCTGTTATAAAACATTGACTCATAAGCATTTGTTTTCTAATGGTCAGATGATATTGTTAAAACTTACCATCAAGTACACACTTTGCTCCATCTTCACTAAGTACAAAGCCAGAAGAACACTTACAACTGAAGCCACCTTCTTCATCAATGCATTCACCATTCTCACAAATAAATGGGATTGTTTCACATTCATTGATGTCTAAAATGAAAACATATGTACAAGTAACATCAATGATGGTGACACTCCTTCAATGACAAATGTGTAAATGGGTTCTGCATATGCATGTTGAAAAGTACATCTAAATGTAATGGAGCCCCATCGTATTGTGATTGTCTTTGTTTCAAATGTTCCTTTTTTTGCACAAAAAATTTGCTTCCCCTAAACCAGACAAAAAATTAACATAAAGCTTTGAAAAAAGATTTGCTGCAATAACAGTTAAAAAGTTTGCTTTAGACAGATTTCCTCCTGCTATACATACTCCACAAAAATGAAGGTTCATCCCTTTATTGTATGCAAGATGTTTATGGAAAGTGATTATCACAAAGCCTATCGTTTACTGATAAAACTTGGGTGCACTATCTGACTTTGTTGCAAAGAACAAGCACAAAGGAAACAGTACCCAATATAACCTTTGAACAGATGGGAATCAAAAGTTAACAACAGAAGTGGCTAAAAAATTTACAGAAAGAAGATTAATAGACGGAAGCAGTTCAGACTGACTCTTACAGCTTCCTCTCTACTGTCATACTTCTGAGCTAATAAAAAATTCTTAATTTGCTGCTTTCTTTGTTTAAAGTTAGGGCAAAGATTAGCGAGTTCAAAATACATACCCCTTTAACCATTTATAGGCATATGAAAAATTGTGGTGACCAGGTAACTTTGGAGTGTGTTTGACGAAGTGACTTACCTTCACATTCCATTGTTATTTCATTTCTCTCTTGACCATCTGCACACTCACACCTGTATGATCCAATGGTGTTAATGCAAATACTCTTATCACAAATTCCAGGGATTGCTTGGCATTCATCGATATCTGGTTTGTAAATAAAAGGACAAATTGAAAAATACCATTAATGACAATCGCGTTCCTTTGGTGACAATCTATGTATTATAGATCTACATTCAGTGAAATACATGTGACAGCAATATTATATTTTAAAAGCTCAATTGTACTGCAACTGTGTTGCCTGTAGTGAGCGTAGGGCTTACATTATCACTAGGCATACTAATAAGTTACAGCGCGCAAAACCACAAATTGCCCACAAGTCACTCCAATTTGTACAATCTTATATTAACTTTCCAATAATTTCTGGTCTTAATTATCATACAATGAAAAATCAAATAAAAGTGTGTTCAGACATTGGGGTAAAAACATCAGATTTACAAGTACATGGCTGTAAAAATAAAGTTTTACAACAATGATCAACTGGGGCAATCATCCCCTATTGAACTGTTAAAATGTAAGTTTCTTATCTAATGTCCTTTGGGGAAAAAAAACCAATGTTATTTTTCTTTGCTAAACCAGATGTCAGTAGTTAGCCCCTTTTTATAAGTAAACTATTTTATATGGCTAGCTCTGAAAAAAGTTTGATTATTTTGCTGTTTCCTTTCTCAATTGAGCATGATTTTCAAGATAATTAAGGTAGGAAATGTGAAAACACAGTCCTTAACAGTACCTTTCAAGAATTCACCTAACATTGTTTCAACACATGGGTACAAATCAAAATAAATCATACAATATCTCTGACATTATATAGCAGTTCACTGCTCTAAGTGCACTGTATGGCGAAAGCAGTCCAAAAGCTATGAACTAGGACTTTGAAGTGGACAGTAATCTAATGGACAACTTTATGGAAGTAGATTATCTGCCAGAAGTGGGCTCAGACTCATCGTGATAGTTTCCTGAGTTGTACTTCAAGGCTAAAAACTACACTTTAAACATAGTCTTGGATGTCACAAAAAAAAATGAATATTACGACACAGGATGAACTTACAGACATCCTAACCAGCACCTATGACTGCATTGAACAAACTACTTCCTACCATGTTAAAATTTTTTCTCTATTTAAACACAAAGGAATAGGCCTTTAGTACCCGTGTAGTTTACATGCGCAGTTATGAAATCCTGACTTTACTTGTACACCTGACAACATGCAATACCCTGAGTTTAAGCAAGTTCATTGGTCAACATTTAGTTACCAGCTGAACAATTCACTCACATAGTGTGCAAGTAGGAATAGTTTAGGATGCTAAATACTTTAACACTATGTTGAATCTTGGTATGGTTCTTTCCACTCAAGGTTCTTAATGTAACCTTTTGAAAATGTTGGAGCAATCATTGGAATTGCATCAATATCTCTTTCCTTGTTTTGTATCAGCATGCATGCTATTTGTGCTGTGTTAGATGCTTTGACTTCATTCATATCTGACTTTGCACAAATGATTGTCCCGCTGATGTCATTGGAACAGGTGATATTAGGTTATCATGTCTAATGATTTGCTGACTGTTGCCTTTGATTACTTGTGCCATACCTATGCAGTCACTATTTTGTGTGCTTGGAATGTATCCCCTCTGGCATGGGTGTGGAGCAGCTGGACAAGCTTCACATGGAGTTCCCCAGGCTCTACCTAGGGATGCACAACACAGGATCCTGGTACACACCACACCTTCCAATGGATCCAGACATAAGTTGTTTTGAACCTTGGTAAAACATGGCCCTGTCCTGTAATCTGTAAATGAAATGTATACAAGCATGGTAAAAACATGTAATAAAAGTCTTTCCACACCGAAAAGATGGGAAAAATTTCTTTCATTATCAAACAACCATACTTTGTGCCTTTGAACTAAAGGTATTTCATTCTGATGAACCTGAACTATACGTGAAACAATGTCCACTAGATTATGAAACACATAAGAATTTGACCAGCAACTAAACAATCATTAAACATATTATTTTCATTTTTCATGGAGAGTCTATTACATGATTTCTCTGTGGTTTACTTAGCCGAAGTTTTTGCTTATAAGTTGAAAGTGAGTCCAACGCTTTATACACTTGCTCTTCAATACCTCAATAAAGTTACGTTTCATTTGATTTACCATGTTAACTATCAATGCCCATTATATTCATCCATGGCCAGAAGTCGGGATTTTTTCATTTTAGACATTTTTACATTTTAGTAGTGCATGTTTGACATGTTAGGTCGGAACTAACGTGACCAAAAAAGCCAAACTTGCAAACCTATCGTGTATCGTGCAGACCTAACGTGTAAGAACCTATCGTGTCTAAAATGTCTAACGTGTATGTCATTTTAGACTCTCAACATGGGTCAAAATCTATCATGCCAATCGTGCAAACTTATCGTGTAACGTGCAGACCTAACGTGTACGGACCTAACGTGTCTAAAATGTCTAACGTGTATATCATGACTGTACCATTCAACTTATCTGGAGTCCCTAAAATGACATGCACGTTAGACATTTTAGACACGTTAGATCCGTACACGTTAGGTATGCACGATACACGATAGGTTTGCATGATTGCCATGATAGCTCTTGACTCATTTTGAGACCCTCATTGGACATGCACGTTAGACATTTTAGACACGTTAGGTCCGTACACGTAAGGTCTGCACAATACAAGATAGGTTTGCACGATTGGCATGATAGCTTTTGACTCGTGGACAACCTAAAATGACATACACGTTAGACATTTTAGACACGTTAGCTCCGTAAATCTTAGGTCGGCACCTTATACGATATGTCTCAAGATTAACGTGATGGCCTACAAACACGGTAAGGTCTAACTCTATCATGCCAATCGTGCAAACCTATCTTGTATCGTGCAGACCTAACGTGTACGGACCTAACGTGTCTAAAATGTCTAACGTGCATGTCATTTTAGGTTCTCAACATGGGTCAAAATCTATTATGCCAATCGTGCAAACCTATCGTGTATCGTGCAGACCTAACGTGTACGGACCTAACGTGTCTAAAATGTCTAACGTGCATGTCATTTTAGGTTCTCAACATTGGTCAAAATCTATCATGCCAATCGTGCAAACCTAACGTGTACGGACCTAACGCGTCTAAAATGTCTAACGTGCATGTCATTTTAGGTTCTCAACATGGGTCAAAATCTATTATGCCATGAATGTAAAAAATATTTTTTACATCCATGATTATGCCAATCGTGCAAACGTATCGTGTATCGTGCAAACCTAACCTGACGTGGTAAGCACCTTACACGATAAGTTTGCACGATTGGCATGATAGATTTTGACTCGTGGACAACCTAAAATGACATACACGTTAGACATTTTAGACACGTTAGCTCCGTAAATCTTAGGTCGGCACCTTATACGATATGTCTCAAGATTCACGTGATGGCCTACAAACACGGTAAGGTCTAACTCTATCATGCCAATCGTGCAAACCTATCGTGTAACGTGCCGACCTAACGTGTACGGACCTAACGTGTCTAAAATGTCTAACGTGTATGTCATTTTAGGTTCTCAACATGGGTCAAAATCTATCATGCCAATCATGCAAACCTATCCTGTATCGTGCAAACCTAACGTTTACGGACCTAACGTGTCTAAAATGTCTAATGTGTATATCATTTTCGGTTCTCCACACAAGTCAAAATCTATTATGCCAATCGTGCAAGCCTATCGTGTATCGTGCAGACCTAACGTGTACGGACCTAACGTGTCTAAAATGTCTAACGTGCATGTCATTTTAGGTTCTCAACATGGGTCAAAATCTATCATGCCAATCATGCAAACCTATCGTGTATCGTGCAGACCTAACGTGTACGGACCTAACGTGTCTAAAATGTCTAACGTGTATGTCATTTTAGGTTCTCAACATGACTCGGATTTCTATCATGCAAATCGTGCAAACCTATCGTGTATCGTGGAAACCTAACGTGTAGGACCTAACGTGTCTAAAATGTCTAACGTGTATGTCATTTTAGGTTCTCCACATATGACTCTTTTCTATCATGCAAATCATGCAAACCTATCGTGTATCGTGCAAACCTAACGTGTACGGACCTAACGTGTCTAAAATGTCTAACGTGCAGACTTTTACAGTGTTTAGTCATGCACGTTTGTCCTGCACGTTTGGGTTCTATAATGTACAATGGCATACAACTGCCCATAGCACGATAGCTTCAACAATGTGAAACGTGCATTTTTACCAACTACTGGCCATAGCTCATTATAGTCTAAGCTGAAAGTGAGTCAGACACTGAATGAACTTACAGTTCAATGTAATTCTAAAAAAAGTTAGATTTCATTTGATCTACCATGTTAGCTATTAATGTCCTTTAAGATTTTTTTTAGATATCAAAATTTGCACATTATGTTATGTACTTGAATGTGCGGTATCCTGGGCAGAAAAACTGGAGTCCAATAATTATAAAGTTTGTTGTTTCAATGTTTGGTGAGGATTTACCAAACACCACAAGACTAGACTTTAATTGTGGCTTTTACAGTGTATCAGTGCCTTTTTCACATACCTCTCTCGCAAGTTCTTCCTGTGAAACCATACGGACAGGAACATCTTTGTGGACCAACACATCTGCCTCCATTCCGGCAAGGTGGACTGCAGACAGCTGCATGAAATACAGCAAATATCCTTTTGTTTTGACAGTGTTTGGATATTCGAAAAATGCAATGATTCTCTTTCCAAATTATTTCATCAGTTAATCAACCTGAAGTACAAGCCATTTGTGGAGTAAAAAATGGCTAACAGCCAATGCAGATAGGGCCAAATCAAAATTGAAAGGCAAACTAACATTAAACTTGTCCCACTTTTATTTTTCAACAAATTTAAACTCTCAAGTGGAGAAATAGATTCCAAACAGATGTAAAATCTAATCTATACTTCTAAACATGCGTTATCATCAGCAATAAGCCACGAAGATTATTAAAACAGTGGCTGATTGTTCATTTGCATTTCACACAAATTAAATGTCATACATGATCACCAGCATAAAACAATGCCTACAAGATGTTTTAATAGATGCTAAAGCTGTCATCAAAACTTATCAATTGAAAGTGAACTAAGCCAGCTTGCCTTTTCTTATTTTTCGGGTCATTTTAAATAAAGCTTACAGCATCTTCTGTCTGCAGTCATTATAACTTGTACTTGTGGCATTAGAAAATCACAATTCATATTGCTTCACATTTAGCAAAACATAGTTCAAAGGTATGTCTCGTGAAGAAAGTTATAATCTCCATACTTACGTTGTCCACATGAGGGACCCGTGAAACCATTCCTACAGTTGCAAGATTGACCTTGACATACACCACCATTCAGGCAATTGACAGTGCAGCCGCCTGGACCTAGATTTCAGAAAAGAAATCCCAAACTGACATTGTAAACTTTGGAAGCAGAGTGGAATATCACACAATGTTCCTCAAACTTACGGTAGAACGCGCCTCAGGACACAAATTTGACTCTCAAACTTTTACAAATCTTTTCTGATATACCACTTGTGGGAGGTTCATTTTAAAACTCTTGGTGTAAGAAAACTTTTCACTGGGCAAGCGAAAAAATTATTTTTCTCCATAGAGTTAACACAGGGATGGCGGCCATTTTGAATGTTAAATATCAGTAAATCTTGAGTTACTTGTTTCCCTAGTACTCAAATTTGCAAAGTGACCCCCGATTTTTAAGCTTGATTTTGAAAGAGAATGGTTGAAAGATTTCTCAAGGAAAGTTTGAGCATAAGTTTAAGTCTTTCACTTTTGAGGCGCCAACTACCTTAAGTCACAGGAGTATATGAATGAAGAAATGGTGAATTTTGTTTGCCTTTTCATATCAAGTTATTTTGGTAAATGTTTCCTATAGTATATTGGTGCGACACCGTGATAAGTAGAAACTGTAAAGGAGAAATCTACATAGTAAGCCTGATGTACTTGTGTCGAAAAAATTATATTTTCGAAGCAAAGACATCCACCGCGCCATGCTCAGACATGCACTTTCCTTTTCGTTATTTTTTTAGGAATGAACACGTTGTTTTTCGAGTTATCGTATTTTCTTGGGGTCACTCTGCAACCAAAGCATTAAAAGTAAATATATTTCCCGGTAACATTCTAGATGTATCGTGTAACGATGGAGGTGGGAAGGGAAGGAGTTACAACGCCTTTGTAATGCTTCGTTCCATGATCGGTACACCCATGGTGTAACCTACATATTTGTACACTCTTCGTTCTTCTGTCTGAACGAACTCAGTGAATTCTCGTCCTGTAATATCCAAGCAGACTGCAACGGCCGGGTCTAGAATTGATCCTATTCTACAAACACCTGAACATATATCCTAATTTGGTTTACACCTGATTTCATTAAACTCTATTTGGCTGGGAAAATCCGTGTTCTTTCCCGGAGTTCCGCTGGAACCACGCTGGGATATGGAGAAGAGGAACGCTTGCAAAAATTGTCGTCTGCTCTTTCCAAAAGAAATGGTCGGCTTTTTTTGATCAAATTAATCATTGACACGTTGGTTTCTGATGAAATTGGTGAACGTACGATAACTTGCAACAGCGCTCTTCAATCTGTTACCACTCACTTGATATTTCGCCAAGAAGTTCACATTTTTAGCCCATCCTCAGGTATCGAGACTTATTAGGGACAGCGCCATGTTGAAATACGATTGCATTGTGGGTTTACTACAAATTGACTTGGGCAGCCAATCAGCTAATTCTACGAAATTGTACGCGGAGGTGTTTTGGCCGATATAAAATACCTGTTCTAACACTTTTTAAAACAGTAAAAATTTGGAGGGGAAAATGACAGTTGTTTGTTGTGGCTTCTATGAGAACACTGCCGGTACATTTTGACTGGTCGACGCTGGAGGTAAAAATATAAGCATCACAATATAAGCTAAGCCTTATTTGTTGTAGGCCTACCATGGGACCGTAGTTGTGATCAGGAGGCAAGACATCTGGTTCGAGACGACCCTACTAAAGCTGTTTAACAGGTAGGTCTACATGACGAATGATAATTGACTTTTCACGACAAAATGTTTTGTAGCAGTCTCTTTTGAAATCCATGTTCTAGTCAAAACCTACCTGCTACGCTTGGCATAACCCCTTTGGAATTTATATCGCATCTTTTCCCCACGACAAATTTCCCACCCGCGTCTTTATATTCTCGCCCGCGGGCTATCAAGGTACTTGCGGGTACGCCTTTTTTGCATCACGGCACGATGCATTGAAGCTCTGATTTTTCAACTACTAATATTCAAAGTTTCAACATATATAAAATGCCATAACTCTTAGTTCTGCTTCTTTCACACAATTTCTGTATCATTCGCTCTTCTATATCATATCGTCTGATCTCTCATTCACCTCGCTGACGTGCGTTTCACCTACTGACGTCACTCCGCGGTCGAGAATTACGACATGCTTTTCCTCTCTCCTCGGGAAAAAATAAGGTAAATAGGCCTAACCGATCGAAACTCCATACCGCCAATTTGTCCTTCTTCAAGTTGCCCTCTGAGCCAAAGAGTGAAATATTGGATGATAATGGCCCGCTTGCCTGATAGGAAATAATTTTTTTTGAAAGAAAAGCTTTGTTGGCTGCCCCTGGTGACCATTCACGAATCACCTCAGAACAGCCAATCAGCTGCTACCGTCAAGCCGGCGCAAATAATAATTGGTCTACATGGAGTTCCTCACATTTATGCAAATTGGTTTGAGCGAACCATGAGCGCCGCGCTAACAAAATGATCTTACCTGGTGCTTGCGGGCCTGGGCCTACACCTCTGCAAGTTGGTCCTGTTTGTCCGTTTGAACAATGACATGTGTTCGGCCTGTAGCAGTAACCACCTTCTCCGCAACTGGACGTGCAACTTGCTATCGTTGTTGAAAGGAGGAAATATACAAAACGTTAACTTTTCTCTGCACGCAAAGATCTTTAAAACGCCTTGCCTTGAAATAAGTAGGCCTACTTCTGGTGGGAACGCTTTTGGTCGGTGCTGTTCGAAAAAGCAAGTTCTGTCTTGCACAATGTTCACATACATATATAGATCAACGCCTATACGGTAGAAACGGCATCACAGAATGTCTCCAAAACATGTGATGAGAAACAAGTCGAGAAAGAAATAAGTGCCGAATAACAAATCGTAGGCTTTATACACGTGCTAGTATAATTGAAGCTAAATGAATTAACTGAAGTTTGAGGAAACTCCGTTATTTTGCAATATAATGAAAAGCCAAAAGGAAAGAATAATTGGCTTTTGGTGCCCCCCCCCCCCCCACCCATCATTAATTTCATAGACCACAAGTCTATATCCCCCACCCCACTTCGAAGATCAATATCACACAAGTGATAATGTTTAAATAAGCAAAAATCTTGGTCATACTTATGTATAATTTCGATAGTTGGTTAGTTTATATAATTTGCCGACCGTTTGTCGTTTTCATACTTACGAACTATACATTGTTTGAGCGTCTGGTGTAACCTCCATCCGGGGCAGCAGTATGATCGAGTACGAGGGCCGCATACATTAGGACTGGGGAAAAAGAGTAATAAATGTCTAAGTTTGCAAATGCGAAAAAAAAACTAAGATCATTGTAATTTTTTGACTGACTTTCAAGTTTATATCAACACAGAGTTCAACGCCGTCATGTTGAATTTGTAAGTGAATTGATATTTCTCTCCTCTTACATGGTTGCGGTAAACCGGCATTTTGGTTAGCCGATATATCATCATTTACATTCACATGTAAAGAGACATCAAGTGCCAAATACCAAGTCAGATTTACAGTATATGCTGTTTACATTCGGATACCCATAACCATCCGTTACTGGTGAACATGGTGATGATGAAGGGGTGTCAGCTCCCGGTGTCGGCTACGTTAATAACACCGACACTGACACTGACACCGCGTCAGGGTTTGGAAGAGAAAAGAAGGCATAACATTTAGGCCTAATTTGTAAATCAGTTGCATATTTTCGGCCTAAGCATTTTTTTTTGAGATTTATATGTAGGCTAGACGGGGTCGACTGAGATCTATAGCGCAAATATTTTTCTTGCTCCATCAATGTAAATCTGTTTCCTTCTATCGGCGCATTTTGATTTATTACATGTATAGATAGGGTCGACTGTGATCTATATCGCGTAATTTTTTCCTGTCCCGTCAGTTCTCACTTATGTGTACCGTATTAAGCGGGAGAGTTTGTGCAACGAATCATGACTTCATTTGGCGATGGAGGGGTCGACGCCCTGGGGCTGGAGGTTCACATATTCCCTGAGGCTAAGTAACTCCATCTGCAATGACCTATGATGCCGACGTGACGCAGAGAAACCGATCGTTCCAAGAATCCTTATTTTTTTGCATAGAAGCGGTGATTTATGTAAACAGAAGTGGAGACGTTTACAGGTGGCCCACATTTCAGCTCGAACGATTGAAAACACAGCAGTTCATTTATCCATTCTATTATGCTGGCTTTTCTCCAAGAACCCTTCTGCCGCCATCCGTAGAACCACAACTCCCGTGGTTATGTTGTGCGGGAAGTCCCATCCCTAACACGACACAACCAAGGCAGAAGTTGGACTACGGATCGCGGCATAGTCAGGGTAAAGACTGGAAACACATCGTACGCAGGGCTGTCTTTTACATACATGTATACAACATGTAACATACTTATCAAGACATTAACAAGCATTGTCGTATCTAGTATAGTGTTTCCCCACACCGAAAAATGTATTTTCGCTATGCTCCTATCAATTTAAATAGATATAGGTATTTCACTTTTTTATCGTACAAAATAAATTACCTCTATGCAATCGCCTGCAACATTAAAGTAAAGTTTATGGCAGATCCTGCTCAGAACAGTTTTGTTTGCTCGGTCATGTAATTGTAACTGTAATCCGTCAACCGTGTTTACACTTCAAACGTTTTTTTGTTTACAACAGCAGGGAACACAACATTGATTAATAATGGCTCGTTGACATGTCCCTCCGTTAGCTAGCTGTTGTTCTTCGAGCAAAAATCCGCCCGGCCGCCGAGTTTCTTGCCCGGGGTTCTAGTTATCGGAGAAGCATTATCCTCTGGCCGTCAATCGTCCGCGCATTGCAAGCACAACCTCTGTAAGCTTTACATGTATAAGGGAGGATCTAGATGGTTTGAAGCATACCCGATTACTCAGATTAAATGACTGCGCCAACAAAAATACATATATGCATGGAAACATTTCTTAAACTTGAGTCCTTGCTATTGGGTCGCAGAAGACGACGCCTGCTAGTTGTCAGTAAATGCTTAACAACACCAGCTTTATCGAGATAGGACCAGGTTACTTTCACTAATTAAGGTGGAATGCTGAATGCAGTAACCAGACTGCACCGAACACAGCGGGAGTGTTTTGCATACTGAACAACAGGTACAGATTCTATAAAGGAGTCATTCTTCCAGCGATCGAACCAACAGGCTCGGGGGCTTTAACAGTACGATAAAGCAAATATGTTTGCGAGGTTTGACCGTCTTCTCTGTCCGTTTACTTCAGTCACCACATCGCTGTAGCGTGGATCAAGGGCTATTTATTAAGTGACCGTGAAATGAGAGGTAAATTTCTGCGTCGTCTCCAAGGAGACAGTAACGGTTTCGAAACAATTACATTTCTGAAAGCGCTCCATTATACCTCTCAAGACACGGCATTTATTGCTGTGATTTATCTCAATTACAGTCGTCCATAATCGATCTGAGGACGCCAATCACTTTTTACACGCTGTCTATTTTCGTCGACGTTTTCGTACTTAACATTGTTTTTAGACCACTTCCTAGTCGTCAAGGGTATACAAGATGGCATTGGTAGCATAATGGTGAGAAGCTTCCATCTAAAATGTGAGAGCGTTTTCATTTACAAATTGAGTCAAGCTAGGGCAGACGAACTTTCAGAGACTCGCTTGAAAAGCGCAAAGAAAGTATTGTGCTATGTGTTTTGTTTGTATTGCTCTGGCATTGAGCCACCCCGTGTTAATTTTCTGTGGCATAGCTCTACGGTAATCTTGAGGGAGATTCTTCGCTATTTCGTACAGACACTCGCAAACATTTTGGAACAGAACATACTCTGCACTGAGACTGAAAGACACAGTATCTATAGAAAGATAACGACATCTTTGTGCGTTTACAAACAGAGAAATGGGTGGCTGGCAGAGGCTCTTTTCTTCGCGATCACACCACACCACAAACCGGACAATAGACGGCGAACCTAAAACTACTGACAAGACCAGTATTTTAAAACCTCGTCAAAGGAGGGGAGATAAACTATTTCTGTCACGTCGCTTTATGTTGACCCTATCCAACAGCATGTCAACATGTTCTTTCTAACAGACCTTCACGCAGGGCAGGAACTGCGGATCTTTACCCGCTTTAATGGCGTTGGCCGGGTAATGAACACCTGGTATTGTCAATTTCAACCCTAGCCGGTCAAAGGTCGACGATACGACAAGAAAGACTTTCAATATCGTTTAGACCGCTCGAGATCGTGACAGAAAACATGTCAAGGGCGAGCAATTTGTTCTCAGTACATCCACTTACAGAATTGAAATCCATGCAGTTTTCTCAATAAACAACATTGCTATGCAGTCTCATTCGGGCGACCTCCCTAAGATCAGATAAGAGTTTTCCTATAAACTCCATTCATCTCGGTAAAAGTTTCTCCTCAAACACTACCGTGCGTAACAGAAACTACTTCAAAGCATGTTCCCTTTTTCCTTCTTCCCTCTTTTGCTTTCAACGAGATCACGGAAAACCATCTTAAACGCTCACAAAACGATTTCTTGCCCACAGAAAGATTCCCGACCCTCTGTTCCTCGAGGTACGAAAGATTCCGACCTTCTGGACCTCGAGGTACGCAAAAGAATGTTTATTGGCGTTCATGTTCGAGTAATCAGAAAATCGGTCGTTTGTTTCGCCTTGTTTATTTTCTGCGGAAATCAGCATGGTTTCTCACGGACAAACAATCGCGATCCGTCATGGATTATTGGTTATAAATCACCGTCTCTGGCGAAGCTTTAGTCGATACTTCACTCAACTGCAGCGCTGGACGAACGCGAGCGTTGACAGCAAAAAAAAAAAGCCCGTATGTAGAAAGTTAAAATAGGAGATGCCGCTGATTGCAAATTACCTGTGTGTGCGCTCAGCAGAGCGTGAAGTTGGCCCATTCATTGTTGAAACTATGCCAGAACTGTTTAACATCAGTGTTGTGTTAGTCAAGTTGTTTAGACATCTAGTCTTGCGCGATGTGCAGCGAGCGCGCAAGCCGTGTTAATGAAGTGCAACGTTAAAACCTGACTTAATAGCTTTAGAGTGATTCCCAAATTCAATCAATTTTTCAAAGATCTGTGCAAAGTACGTTCTACTCACCCGTTCAAAACCGTGAACTGGCTATCAGGGTCTTGAAAGCCGTTTCTGGACTGTGCAAACACAATGGAAGTCAGTGTGGCAGCCACAAAGACTTGTATAAGCCATTGAAGAAACATTTTGTCGTATGACCTATTACGGCCCTGTTGTCGAGGAAAGAAGCGAGAGAGAAAGAAAAGTTACAGCTCGGCTCTGAGTTAGGTTTTCGGCCAGTTGTCTACCAGCACTCCACCCACGTGAAGTCCGGCTCGGAGTTCGCTGACTTCAGCGCCGTTACGGGTGCCTTGTCTCTGGGCTTCGTTATTGCTCTTCCAAAATGAAGGAAACCAGATGATATCGGTAAACCAAGCAGTAAAAATTACTGTATTAGGATTGTCCAAACTTCGTGAGGTGTACTTAAAAATCCAAGTTGAGTAATGTTATGGAGCACCCTGGCGCGTGAACTTGAACTTAATTGTTTAGCGAGCACCACTGGCAATACTCCAGATAGTGTTTTACTGTTTGAATCAGGCGGAACCAGTGTTTACAAAGATAAATGGGCGAACTGAACGGGGGTGAATATAATGTTGAAAAAGAAAAGGAAAACCTCACCATATTTTGAAACGAGCTTCTGTCTGATTGGTTGGAGTTGGTTACTTCAAACGGATTCGTATAGATAGTTCACAAAATATCACGCAGCCTCAAAACACATGTCGAGTCATAGGAAGTTCACAGGCTTCGGTCAGAGCCCAGGATCCTTGTGTGTACAGCAGTGCTATGCCAATAGCACCCTCCCAATCGTATATATAAATACTGGAATTCCTGACGTCTCCGGGAGAGCTTTAGTTACACAAGAGGAGCAAAAACAATGGCACTCGTCAGACCCACTGAATGCTCACAGAGAAAGGGGGGAACCTATACGACTGAGCTCTGCATAAGACAACCCGCTAAGCACCGAGCGTGGACCAATCACTGACGTCGGAAGTACCCCTTGATGCATACAGCTATCAGTTTACGGACAGGTAGAAAATAAAGGAACTGACGTGAAACAATAGGGCTTTCCATCTGTATGCGACTCGGCTGCTGTCACTCCCATTGTCATCCGGTCATGCAAGACTACGCCTTTCTGTCACTTTTATGGGTCTATAGCGACCAGGAGGCCAAAAACGGGGTTGAAAAGAACGCCACACAGTTGATCCAACGAAAAGGGATCCCCCTTTTTTTGAAAAGATGCTGACTAGGCTGGGTGATAGGGAACTCCAGAGTTAATGCAATCTCTGCTTGTGTAAACTCAGAGAGTGACACCTATCGAACACAAGAAAAATGTAAAAGATTGCTCAAAGTACAAGTAGTACCCCGACGACAAAATTTGACATAACAGTCATTTTGTATGTTACCTTCACAGGAAAGGGATGTTGCGTCAAAGATGATAGCACAACCCGTGACAGGGAGCGACTTTCAAGGGAAGAAGAAAGAACGTGATATGACGTCATGATTCTGTGAGATGCTGATATGAGTAAAACCATGAAAATTCGTCTGCAAGACTTGTAGAGCACTTTATCTCCGTCTGTCCCGTTTAATTCTATTTACTATTCCCGCCAAATGCGATAGCCGGATGATCTTATCAGGCATAAATTTTGTTGTAAATCAGAAAAGAAAACACACCAATCTTCCAATCTCAAATCTGAGGAACTGGCTTTATTGTTCCCAGGGCGACAGCGATTCTAGAAGAAAAGGGATGTGTTGACCTGTTGACCCGGTGTTTAGCACGTCATTCAAGCGGGTTGTATGGAGCGACACAGAAAGTGTTGATCTGGTCGAGCGACAGACTATAAAAGTGATTTTTCAGAGCAAGACTGACTTCTAGGGTTTGAGCAGGGCTTTGTAATCAGAGCTGGCGACCAGCTCAATTTTTTTCACTACTCGGGTGGTTGCACATTAAATTAGCTTAGACCCTGGGAGATGCCAAACTATGCAGATTACGTAACATGGAGTAACTTTTATGTGTTCGCCGGCCGGGGCCGACTCTGTTGATATATACAGGAACCTTTGACCTCTGTTGAGTAGGCAGATCGCCTACAAATTCTTGTTCAAGCACCCTTCAACAAACACACCAGTTAACCTACATGTATATTATATTAGAGAATTCACCGATCTCATAACTGATTTGATAAAAACGTTAACATAATACGGAAATATCTCTCTCTCTCTCTCTCTCTCTCTCTCTCTCTCTCTCTCTCTCTCTCTCTGAACATATTATTTATTTTTTTCATTAGTGTCTACGATTGTCCTATCACTCCATTGCCTAATTGGCACCGAACTCAATAAAACAACTTGTACAGCATACTTTTTCGAATCTGAGCCCATGAACACTGGGTCCGTGCCAGAAGTTGCCTTCAGCCCTGCCACAGTTCCACCAACCTCAGGAAGGACTGCGACTTGCCTCGGTAAAATCGTCTGAGCCTTTTCGGGGCTTCGGCAGACAAAAGTGAAGCGTATGATCGCGTTTATGATCTCTATCGTGACCGAGATCGTAAGGTGACCGAGGATGATCTCGATCTCCTTGCGTCTCCTCTCTGAACAACTTTGCAGGCGCCACTTTTAACAACAGGTGAGCGCTTCTCAGGGACCTGTCACTCCTTTAAAAGGGTCGTAGAAAGAACTTGTACGGAGAGGGCCGTATCGAAAGATGCATCGACATTTTATTGATGACAAATGTTACTACAAACTGTGAAAGTTTAAAAATGTGTCAAGGGTCATGATTTGAGCTTCTTTGATTTCAGTCTTTCCGTCCTGCATGGGCATTGTATAAATAATATTCACCGTGTTCTTCTGTTTCTGAATAATCCCATAACTTGACAATAGGATTCTCGAAAATTTCACAAAAATTCAATTTCAAATAAAAAAGGTTGCTTTCATCAACATAATTTCCCTCTGACAAATGTTTTTGAATGTCTACTTTTTGGATAAACATTTGCCTTATGAGTTACGCTTTCATAGAGGGTTCATTATCTTTACAGTAAAACACCTGGTCCCTAGAAACATGTTCCTAGGGTCTACGCTACGAGTTTATCATATCTTATTCGTTTCTTTCTAATACTTTTCCAAATGTCATTTCTTTGAAGAGATTTTCATCCTCAGTGAAAACCTTACAACACTGAAAAAAAATCATACCGTTCGCTTTTCACAATGTGAATTTTTACATTCGCTTGTATAGCAATCATTGCTACAATGTGCCACTCTGTGTTTTAAATGTATCTTTCAGGGTTGATTAGAGAGGAATAGCAGGTTGCTAGGAGTTAAAGGGCGAGATCTATTCGAAGAAGACTCCGTCCGAAACCCAAAATGTTTAACTTCAAACTGCCATTCTACCCCACCCTAACCCCCCCCCCCCGCAAAATATTGAAAGCTCCTTTATGTCTGGTTAGGAATGGAAACCGCAAACCTCGTCCATTCGTTCAACAGTGAATCATACTCGACCCAGTGCGCCAAAGAGGAGAAAACGACCGGTGCGCGGTGTTTAAAGAAAGAAAAATAACAAATTTGACCAATTCGATCACAGTCGAACCACACGTGAGTCATGCCTACGAAAGGTACCGTTTGCGACAGAAACCCGCATTTTGATTTATTTGATAAACATGGGAGATGAAGAGGAAAACACTAGTCGCGATTCAAAGGTGCTTTTTGCGACAGTTTTTTTCTAACATAGAGGATATTTAAACAGAAACAGGGGGAGAAGTCACGGACACACGTCTGTGAAAATGTCTATTTCAATTTTGGGAGACATACTTCCCGTCGAACACAGCGGCACAATCGATTGAATTTTCAGACACATCCATGCTGTTCGCAGAGACTGTTCTGATGGTTATGTAAAGCTTCGTGTGCGTGAAAAGGGCATTTGTCGACCAAGACAGGGTTATTTCACAGAGAGCTTACGGTCGTCCGATTTGCATTATACTGAACAGGAAGTTGGTTGACAAACAAACTGTTCAAAGCCAGACCGTGCGATGCATAAACACTGTTCTTAAAACCTCGAATGTGGTCGTTCGGTCCGTTCAATTAATGTAACCCTTATGCGCCTTACAACGAAATGCAAATATGCTCACGTTTGAATGCAATTTCCTTTCTCATTGCTGTTTTCCACACTGACCGCAAAATTGTCAGCGACTTCAGATTTTGACACAGTTGCCACTGAAAGACGACATTGCCCGTTGCGACCTTTCGACAACTTCTTGAATCGTTGGCCGCATAACCGCCCACAACCAGTGGGCATAAATGGTACCAAAGCTATCGCGTACTTACACCAAATACGCTGAACTACATTAATTTCTTACATTACATAAGCATCCCCCGCTGTGTATATGGTCACAGACGGATGAAAGAGATAACATCTATGATGTAACCAATTATACTGCGCAGTCAAACGTTTATTAATCTTGTGAGGACGGTAAAATTCTGATATGCGGGCACTGCCCTGTGCTGAGCTTCACTTTTCTCCTCCAGAGATGCTTGTGGAATGGCAAAGTGAATCAACTGTTTTAGAAAAATCTTTGCTGAAAGAAACGGTACTAGCCACAGCATGGAGGGAGAAGTGAAATCCCTCATATACCTCCGTGGTCACTCGAACTGTAGTATTATTAGTACAGACCCTCCCTTCCTTCCTTCCTTCCCCAATCTGCGGACACGTATGTGTTCCCGCTGTAGACCGTACGAGTTTGCACCGACAAGAAACAGGGGGCCTGTCCCTCGGGCTATGAGTGAATTATTCTGTAAGAAATGTAACTCGCTGCCTCACTCCAGTCCCTCCGCCAACAACCATCCCTCCCCAGCATCCCCCACCTAACTGATAGCTAGCAGAGATAGAGGAGCCGTTTTATAATGTGGGTAAGGTGGCGCTGCACGTAACACAGCGTATTTTGCTCAAAATCACTTTTTTCGCAAAGATTCATTCAAATTAATTAATATTTCAACCCAAGATCAAACTATTGGTTATGTTCACCTTTTAGCTTGTAAAGCAGTCGTAAGTTGGGCGACAAAGAAGTGTAAATATATGCAAATTTAAGCAAATCACCCAATTTCCTGGCCTCTCTTTTCTCCCATTTTCAAGATTTCCGAAGAATTCAACTCAACTCTGGCCGAGTTTATACCCCTTAGTAAAAAAACCCAGCGCCTGTATTTCTGTTTTACGTCAGCCATCTCGGAAGAATTAGTGTAATCAACCTACAGTTATTCTTTCTCGTCATTGACTCCATTCGCCCCAGGACAAGTGGCCATTTTTCATGAATCTCGTTTATTTGTCTAAAATCGGGGTCGGATATATGCATGGTCACCCATTTATTCCGTATCTATGTCTCAACATGTCAAACAATGTAAGTAGTATCTTGTATCAAACAAGATTCATGACTTTGTCCCTTTAAGACCACAGGGTTCTCAGGGTCCGTTGTAAAGTGAACAAGAAATTAAACAATCAATTGTTTCGCTATTTATTTACTTATTTGTTTATTATTTACTTATTTATTTATTTGCGTGTTTGTTTGTTTGTTTGTTTTGTTGTTTACTTTTAATTTTAGGTATTGCAGAGGTTCACATTGATTGATAATAACTCTTGATTGATAGAGATTTATGAACTCTAAGCTATATAGGTAACAACAACAACAAAGTGAACTGAAGGCTGAAGTCAATCCCGTTCGGAGGCACTTCGGCACTTCACGGACATACAGAAGGCCACCCAAAACATTTGGCACTGAATCTTTGGAGACACTGGCTCAGAATTGAAGGGCCATCGATCTGATTGCTATGGAGCTGCCGCTCTTCAATAGGCGGTATGTTGAAGAACAAAGAGAATTATATGGAGCGTTACTTGCAATAGAGATCTTTTGGGACGAAAAGAACAATTTCGATATCCAAGTCTATACTACGTGTTTCCATGGCAATCATTAAGGGCTCAAAATATGTTTTCCAAAATCCAATTGATACTATTTTGGATTACTCAGAAACATGGGCTGCCATGAACAAGGTTGATGTCTCTTTCCATCCTACTTGTAATGATAATAATAATAATAATAATAATAATAATAATAATTTCTTCTTTATTTCACCCAAACTATGGATCAATGGGAACTCTGTGTTTGAACGGCTGAATAGTCACAAGAATTTCAGAGTGACTGACTTCCAAGAAAAACAGACCATGCGCCATGGCGTTCAAATGTTGACAACCAAAACAACAACAACGGCAAACTTTTGTACGAGGCGGTTTGCGACACTAGCTCAGAGTATCTGAGTCGGCGGATGTATAGCCGCCATCCTCTAGCACAGTAAACGATAGATGACATAATGAAGAATTCTAAGTCAACATAGAACGCAACAAGATAATGTTTCAAATTAATTGACTTCGTGTTTGTGCAAGGAGTGGGAGGAAAAACAGACAGACATCAGAGTAGACAATCATGGTTTTTGTCAGGTTGAACAAACTTTGCTGGTGTGAAATGCTTTCTAATCGTACAAGGATTGCGAGGCGAGACTGATGCGATCTGCCATCTCAGCGTTATTTTTGTCCTGCCATCACCGCCCAAACTCGTTGTATTGTACGTATTTTTATGTAGTCTGAGCCGTATGTTCACGCGGAATAAATATCTTATTGGTAAAATACACTTGATATAGTAACTACTTGGCTAAATGAAGAATGCTGGAAAAGTACTGAACAGGTTTCCACATTAACAAAGACCCGAGGGTTCCAGTTGCTCCTCCGAATTAGCTTAGTGAAGGACCTCCTAGAGTCCAATCGTGTTCATATATGCAGATTGTACCCAATGTTCATCAAATGCGTCCTTCGAGCTTATGGATGCTTGATTTTCTCACAAGTAAAATCTATGGAGGCCAGAATACTTTTCGTGCAGTTTTCTTCCGATTATCAAAGACAGCATCGATGCTTCTGTTATTAGAAACTGTTATATTTAGACAGATACACGGCAACAACAGCAATCCAATCTTGAATTTCAAATAAATACAAAAAGCCAAAGATGGAAAGGGGATGGCGAACAACAAAACCAGCATTCTGAAAATTACTGGCTACAATATATGTTGAATCGGACCACTAAATATCATCAAATAGTTTCTCAAGCACCTTTGATTCGGACATATTTAGGTATTAACGTTAGATATCCTCGGATGTCGCTGGAAGACGCCGACTGCCACAACCGGCAAGACAGAACCGGTCTTGAAGGGAAGGGATACAGGAGAGATCAGAAAAAATGAAAAGATTCAAAAGGGTTACTACAAATGCCAACTGAAAGAGGGGAGATATACTTCAAGCATTCTGCAAGAGGAATCACCTTAGTCATTCAACAAATGTTTATTACTGTGTTTGATGAAATAGAACATACAAATAAAGTATGCAAAATACTTTGGTTTAGCATCTGTAACATAGTGAAGATTTAACGAAAGCAACTTTGTAAAATATTTGATATAAAATAACACCACTTTGTTCTTTGAACCGTAACCTGTTAAAAGATCCGTCAAAGTTTGTAAAATGTAGGTTTAGTCTTAGAAGGCAGCTCTTCATGATTCATGAATGTGGCATTGTTATATCATACCTTTGTCAATACCAGCGCATTTTTACGTCAGATTATTACTGATAGTGAACCCCTCTGGGCCCATGATGGACGAAAGCAAACTTTGCACTCCATAATGTACTCAGCTTCGCCTCGTACATTGTGTCGTCCAAAGTTGCTTACGTCCATTATGGGCTGGGAAAGGGTAATTTATTGCTTAAATATTGTTTTGTTAACTGCAAACATTCAAAATTTAAAGTATTTAAAATCAGTTGAAAATTCTAGTACAGTATTTCTGAACTGATTCAGTCTGTATACGTATAGAAACGTTCGTCATATGTTGGCCTGTATGGATTGTGCTTGCAAGCCAAATACGGCACATTTCAACACACTGTAGGATGTAGACTAGAACTATTTGTAAAAAAAGGACAGAACAATGTATTAAAAGTTACTGATGCCGCCCATTAAACATTTTTTATTGTAAAAATTCCTGCATGTGTAACATGTAATCGTTATTTCTCTATACATATTGATAAAATTGGCAGTTTTTCCGAAGGCTGGAGGGGGTCACTACATTTTAGTCAGAAGGTAAGGGGTACTTGAACTGTTCAACTTCGGCAGGGATCTGAAAATCGGTCGAGATTTTAACTACAATTTCTCCGCTCTAGGCCATAAATAATGACAGTCCCTAAGATTTAGCAGCACTCGCACGGAATAGCCATCTCAGATGAGGAGAACGATACGCCCTCTGTCGTTTACTGTTGTGCAGTACTAGCGGTCAGAAGATTGTGGTGAAGTGCCAAGATAAAATACCGAAAGAGGGCGCTCTGTCCAATATACTGATGTATAAAATCATTCAAATCATTTCTGGTTTTTGAACAATTTTCATTTTCCGTCGCTTACTTATGGCACCCTTAAGGTTTACAGTAGGGAGGGGCGTCAAATTCTTACGACTATCTAAAGAAAAGAACTCCCTGGACCCACAACCAAAAAATGACGACCCCCTCCTTTTGACAAGAGCAAAAGATATGATGATATTCTCCAAAATAGAAAAAAATTTGAAAACTGTGACAAAGTGCATAAAAATTGCAAAAAGATTATGACCTACTTTAAAAACTGTCATATTGCACCAGTTTATGTACTCCCATCCAAGATCTAATGGTTTTAGCCTTGATGGGCGGAACAATGATCAAGTCTCTGACAATTCTGCATACAGTTGGAAGTTTGACCGTTATTTTACAGATAACATAGCTAGCTTACTGCTTGATGAAGAAGCAGTAATTTGATTTTGACCGAAAAAAACAAATAAAAATGTTTTGTTTTAGGGGAGAGCTGGCCATCTGATTGGTATATTTTGCCCGCAGAAAGACGGGAGGATTAAACGAGAGTGGAACAGAATGGAACAGATATGAATATGAATTAAAATCGGGGCGAGCACTGGACAGAATGCTAAGAGGGGAGAAGGCCGTTACCTGGTCAATGCAATATCTATCGCTTCAATAACCTGTGTTACATCGCAAGATACCGAATCAAGGCTCGATAATGTCATGTGATCAATAAACATGACACTATATTCCTTATCTTTAGTGAAGATACGACGAGACAAAATACCGTAAGTGTTCGATAACATGTTGCCTGTTTATTGGATATGGGATGACAAGACCGATAATTCAACCAATTAGTTCTGCTTTTAATGATTGCCGAATTCTTTAACTTTGTGGCTAACAAGTATAGTTATAAAGTCCACAATGATAAACGCAATTTCGTCTCATTTAAGTTCAATAAATCCAGAGATACAGGCTAATCACTTGAAACTCCGACAACTTATCATGATAATGAAATAAGTATTGACACGGATTGTCGACGATACTTTGAACAAACAATTTTGGTCCGGTTTATCTTCAGCGGGATAACATTTTTGTAATTATTAACTTTGATAAGTCATCATAGGAATGCTGTATCTAGATTATATTCTATAGCTCCCTTGTACAGGGGGAATATCACTTCTCGCGTTACGTGTCACAGCGTAACTGGACCGGGAAACTCATCCACTGATTAGTAAACACGCGACCTTTTGAACCTGCTTAATAATGGCCTGGTTGGAAAGCAATTTATTAAATACCTACAATGGATAAAAATATCCAGTATTAGAACTATTTGGGGAGTTTCAAGTACGATTTATTATCACCAAGTTTATTTCATCCTTCCAATTTCTTTGTGTTTTTAAAATTCTGATACATTGATTCAACCAGCCATCCAAATATAGTTTTAACACGATTGGAACTAATTTGGGATAATTGGATGGTGAAAATGCCGATTTAATCTACAAATGTACGCTCATCTGCTTTTTGTTTTACATTGCACACTAGCTCTGATGAGTAATTTGCAATATTGCAACATTCAGCGATACGGCACCTACCACTTTTGAGAAATTTGAAAAATATGAAAATCCAATCATCCCAAATTTAATAGTTCCAATCGTGTTTTTTGTGGTTTATTTGGTTGAAGACATCCACAGATCTAGCTGCAATAATTGTAGCCTTGGTTGGCCGTGGGGTTGGGCTTCTGTCGTGCGGCTCGCGCCTTGCCCCAACCACCTTGTTTGGTTTGGGCAAGGCGCGAGCCGCACGACAGATAAGAAGCCAAACCCAACGGCAAACCAAGGCCACAATTATTGCAGCTACCACAGATCAAGCTTGAAACCCTGAAAGATATCTAGGGAGTCTTAACAGCTGATCATTGGAGTGTTTTGGTTGTCAGCAGAGGACGAATACCAAATTACCGTACAATAAATAGGCAGAATCATTGCCTGTTTTCATTTCTCGACTGCTCTTAGTAATAAATCATTAAACAATATTGTCAGCTTTGGAACTATATCGGTAACATTTAAAATATAATGCAATGGGTAAACAAATAAATAGCTTCCTATTTTTGCTCAAACAAATTTCCTTTTAATCCTAGTCTGCCTCAAAGCCAGGACACAATCTTATTCTGCTTTGTATTTGTGTAGTCTCCGTTCATTGGCAGCTTCAATAGATTGCTAATCATTATTGGTTTATCAATGCCATTATAAGGGAGCATTCAGTTATTAAGGCCAGGGGTAAGCCGGCGAGATCCAAGGGGGAGGGTCACCCTAAATTTGGAACCTGCAAAGGGGTCATGTATTTTTCAAACAGCACAGAGGGGCGTCACTTGATTTTCATAAGTATCCATCCCGTTAAAAAGCAGTTTCAGTGTACAAAAATATTCTGGGAAATAAAAATGATTCTCTGCATGATTTCATTCTCTGAAGTCTGCATAATTCCATTCTCGGAAGTCATTTCACGGTAAATCTGAATAAAAGTATCTATATTATTTGTCACATGAACATCTTGCCCTGGCAACTCTATGCAGTCTCATCTTCTTGTAAATTAAGCTCGCTGAGAGCAAATGATCAATTCCTATCGGCCCTTGACGGAGGTGGAAGAAGATTGCTGCGGATCCGTAGCCCTACCACTCCTTTGCTGGTTGTGTTGGGGACACAACCAGCAAAGGGAGTGGTAGGGCTACGGATCCGCAGCAAGAAAAAGACAGCAAAAGAAGGAAGAGCAAGAAAAACAGTACAAGGATTACTACTGAATGTCCATAGTGATGAATGGCTCACTTTCGAAATTACATGTACAAGAACGGAACAAATACTCAATTCATCACAATCTGTCAACCAAAGGGAACAATATCGAGACCTAATCAAAGCAGTTACCTGTGATGTACTCAGGAGAGAACAAAAAAAAATGGAAACTCAAAGAAGGATAATAAATCATTTAGAAACTATTCAGAAGATCGTGTATATAGGGAAGAGTACTTTACTCAAGGGTTGGCGAACCTTGGTTTGATTTTTTACTGCATGGGGACGATGATGATGATGATGATTTTCATATTTTATTAAAATTAATAATAATTTTCATATTTTTTATCCTAAATAAGCCTGGATTCCCTGTGGTGAGACATGACCGTTGGATTCAAAATGTCAATGGATACATTTGTTGGAAGCATCAGCGATGATCATAATACAGGGTTCAAAGTTAACAATAGTTGCAGTTATTTTGTATCAAGGTTAAAATGTCAGAGCGAGGAAAACTATCAGGGGCATTTTTTTAAAGTTTTCCTAGACTGAGAAAATTTTGAGCGCCAATTGATAAAAGTTATGACATATCTAAACAACGTTGGGCAAGGTCCCAATTTTGGCAGAAATTTGTATTGGTCTGAGGGTGCCTATGACGGCTCATAAATACAAACTTACCCTCCCCCCTCCCCACCAAGTTAATGTTGAGTAACACTATAGCTTATAATCGGTCAAAGTCTTGCGGACTTTGTTCTTGGATGCAGCGAATCTTGGAATATCGCATATTAGCAGCTGGATAGTATTAGATGTTAATTCCTTTGTAATGGTACATCATTCATACAGGAATATATGTGTAACTTTACTTCACATCCTAAAAATCTATCTCCTCACTTCAGTTTCACTGATGTCATTGGTGTCAATCCAAACAGACTCGGGAAAATTCACAGTAGGAAGTGTGTACAGACTATGTTGACAAGCTAATCGCTGGGCAGGTAGGGATGATATAGGGAGTGGAACCATAGGGAACCCAGAAATCTGGTTGTTGTTGTTGTTTGTATTGTTGTTGTTTATGTGTTATTGTTGTTGTTGACCAATAAAATTCAACGAACATAACTGTTGTGTTGTTGTAAATGTTTCAAACATAACGTAGATGTCATAAGAAATGCTACAAGAACACTACCATTACTTAGCCCGATACAACTCTGCTAACGTACAATCACTTCATACACTTACCAGAGAGTTGTATCGGGCCAAGTAATGGTTGTGTCCTTGTAGCGTTTCTTATGACATCTACGTTACGTTTGAAACATTAACAACAACACAACAGTTATGTTCGTCGAATTTTGTTGGTCAACAACAACAATAACACATAAACAACAATACAAACAACAACAACAACCAGATTTCTGGGTTCCCTATGGTGGAACAAGTAGTCACTGTGCTTTACAAACAGAATAAAGGAAAATATGACAAGAGGTAAACCAAATGGAGCTCTTCAATATCACTGGTGTGTGCTATGGTTGATGGGACGTTGCTTTTCATGGATTTTCTCAAGATATACTTTGTTGAAGAAGGCATAGAAAGCATACAACAGAGGTGTATGAACAACTTAACACAGCAGGTGTGATTACTGAGTAGATGGGGGACAAAGTCAAGGTCTATTAACATAATTTATTCGGCAAAACTGAAGTATGCTGGGGCAACACTAAGCTGTATTACTATTGAACACTATCTTAGATGGTCTGTTTGCATTTATTCATCATGAAAGGCACCCCCAGACGAGCATTCATTCCTACTACCAGTAAGGGTATGCAGGCTCTGTATTCTTCAAAATGCCAATCATTTTGGTTTCATATGATAAACTCCCTCCACAGAAAGAGTAGAAGTGGGTCTGTTTATGAGCATGTACTGGATCCGGATAGACCTGGAGTTGGAGCATTGAGACCGTTCAATGCTGGACCTCTATGTCAGGTATCCACTCCTACAGTGTTCTGTACCACAGCCAGATTTCTAGTGAGATGGGTGTATGGCAGTTGTTTGATTTTTTGCGGGTAGTACAATTGGAATGGAGATATGGTGCAGTTTCCGTGCTTTCTTGTGTGTGATGAGAATTGAAAATTGCAAGTGAATATTTTCAGCTTGGTATGTGGCATTACTGGGTTAAAAAATCGTTCATTCAAGTCCTGATGTGGAAGCCACTACTGTATGGAATGTAACCGCACTGAGGGAGTGACTTCATTTGTGGGGGAAAAAAACACACGAGAGATGATCAGTTTCTGTACAAAAACCAGCAAAAATCTTAGATAATTTATTTATTCTGAAAATGTCAAGAAAAAAAACGTCACCATTTTTCAACATTTTGTTTTCTCAAGTCCAAATTACTCCTGGCTACTTGAAACGTACACAGAGCCAAAACAAAAACAATGCACTCTCCCACTTGTGCACAAAATCAGCTACCGAGCTTCCACTACTCTTACAAAAAATAGAAAGAGAGCAGTTTCCATGGCAACTTCATCTGTTGTAAGAGTAGTGCGATAACAAGGGCTAAAAATTGCACTATTTAGTGTAACAGAAGCGTTTCAAAAAAAAAAGCAAACACTTCGGCTTTCAGCTTCTTTTTATACTCATAAATTCTTCTATGTGTTGAACTATTCAAGTGGCTATAGCTGGAACTACACATAGAAAGAGACAAAATTTACTATTTACACAGGAACAATAGCTATAGAAAAATCTACATTTTTCTTTCTTTAACTTACAGGCAGAAAAAAAAAATATCATCTGAATATTCTCTTCCAGCAAAACGGTGTGACAACTTAAAGAGAGAACTGTTCATGTTTCTGAGGCACATTCTTTTCTGACCGTCAAACTTATTCCCTGATGCTTTTCTCGTTTTACTCGGAGCTTTTCCAGACTTTTCCCACTTTGATTCACTGCGGACAGTGGCTGTCCTCCCCTCTATTGGTCATGTGAATCAAACGCATTGAAACAAATCAAGTTACAAATAGTGCACTTTTCCAAATCTCTTAGTCAAAAACTTCTGTCACGGCATCACTTCAGTTTCCTCAGGCATCACTAGGGTTTATCACTGTAACTGGCAATGACCTACGACCCCCCCTCCCCCAAAGTCAAAATTTATTTGTCACACTTCACTGGAGGAAAGCATACCTACACTCAATCCTGGTTTTATAATCATATTTTTTAAACAGTGCATTAAAAAGCCAAAGATTTTACAAGCAAACTTGTCAAGTCTTACAAGAAACAAAAAAATTATTAAGTTTACAAAGCAAACACAAAGGCAGTTTTATCAGCCAAAAATAATATATATATATAATATATATATTCAGAGCTTTTCTTGGATATGTTGAGAAAATGGTACTGTTAGGGATTTTGCTTCCAAGGGACAATTGAAAGTTAGTTCAAAACAGATATCTGATGTTTTGTTCATTACCACTGTCAAAGTGCTACGAGAAAACAGCCAAACTTAGAGGTCATTGCGTTTTGTGATTGATAACAGGAACAAGAATACTCCTTATAAACACGAGGAGTTTAGTGTTTGGACGCTCGATGGTTGTGCGGGTAGGGCTGGCCAAATCTACTTTAACTCGGGGCTCAACAGGACCAAGTATTGAGTAAATCCAAACTCATGGTTCTGAAACTCTACAAAAAAGTACTCATTGTTCCATCAAAACCAGTGGAATTGTAGAGTCACTGGGTTAGATGATATGGTCCGAGGACCCCCAAGTCACAAGCTTTGCTCAGCCCCAGAATGTGTGCATCTGCAAGGTCTCATAAAATACAAAGCAAGGCTTTATGTGAATACGCCAGTTTTCAGACCTGTTCTTTCAGCATGGCTGTCATAAAGAAAACTACTGCACACTGGAAAGGATGTGTATACATATATGCATATGCATGGCTGTGTATACCCAAGTGTGTGTGTACATACATAGTATACTGTATGTTGAGAATCATCCTTCACAACACGCATGATGACCCAGAAAAATAGTCTATACCAAAGTGAAGTGGGTCAGATTATCATCTTAGTCAAGGTGAAATGGAGAAGGTGGGGAGAAAATACTTGCCGACGTATTCAAAACAACACAGGTGCACTTTTTTGTATCACTATCGTATCATCCCTGAGAAAAAAAAGCAAACAGAGTGAGTGCACCACATTCCCCTAACACCGCCATCAGAGTGAGTGCACAATATTGCCCTCACGCTGCCATCAGACAGAGTGAGTGTACCACACTGCCCTCACGCTGCCATCAGACAGAGTGAGTGTACCACACTGCCCTCACGCTGCCATCAGACAGAGTGAGTGTACCACACTGCCCTCACACTACCATCAGACAGAGTGAGTGCACCACATTCCCCTAACACCGCCATCAGATAGAGTGAGTGCACCATATTGCCCTCACACTGCCATCAGACAGAGTGAGTGTACCACACTGCCCTCACACTACCATCAGACAGAGTGAGTGCACCGCATTGCCCTCACAGTGCCATCAGACAGAGTAAGTGTACCACACTGCCCTCACACTACCATCAGACAGAGTGAGTGCACCGCATTGCCCTCACAGTGCCATCAGACAGAGTGAGTGCACCGCATTGCCCTCACAGTGCCATCAGACAGAGTAAGTGCACCACATTGCCCTCACACTGCCATCAGAGTGAGTGAACCACATTGCCCTCACACCACCATAACACCTTATGGGATTCTGAAATCTTTTTTTGTTGCATTTCTTGTGACTCAAAGCGAAATAACAGCTTTCTTCTATGCTAGGAAAAGATGAGGGATCTTTCTGTGCTCAAAGTTTGAAATACAATGAACTATAATACAAAGGGTACGAAGATCTGCACGCCACAGAAATGTCTGCACTCTAGAGTATCTTGTTAAAATGCAGGGAGCTGACAGAGGCCAAGTTAAAATTCCCAAGAACAGCACATGGTCTTCTGAAGCACGCGACAGAAGTTGCAGAACAGAGAAAAATATTTCCTTGTGGCAAAAATGTGTCTGAAGCTTGTAGAATCTTGAAGTGTTCAGGGATTTATCTTCCATATGAACTGCAAACAGTTGATTGTACGTGAAACTGCATGAAGTTTGTTTTTTTGACTTTCTTTTGTATATTGTAGCAAAATACAATAATAAATATCTTCAGTTGCATTTGTACATTTCACATCGCAATGTACACTTTTTTTGAAAATAGTCCATGTTTCACATGGGAGCAATGTCCACGCATTACAAAGTCTTGTCTCTATGTGAAATTTCGACTCCACTCCTAGTAGATGACTTCGTACAACGTTGCTTTCTTGTCTCCACTTCCCGTCACAATGTACTTGTCGTCGATGGAAATGTCACAACTCAATACTGATGAAGATTCCTTGGACTGGGAATAAATGAAGAAAAATAAAAAAAAAGATCAGTCAAATAGCTAATACTTAGGAAAAAGGGAAAGCTGATACAAAGTTCATTAGTTGTGTGCTGAATTTTCCTAAACTGGTGGCCTGGCACTTTCACACAAGCAGTCCCTCACACTTCACCTTCTTAAAGGTATACTGTCACCTGTTCCAATTTTGCCACAGTTACCATAAAAAGAGAAAATCTATCAAATCACAGATTTTAAGCACATGGCCGCTTTTTAAAAACAGGGCCCTCACATGGGTATTTTGAATACCAAGGAATGTCCCTTTGACCATATATGGGCATATTTAGATTACAGGTGACTGTATATCTTTAACTATGATAGATAACATTGTATCTCAAGGCATTGGGAGTTCTATTAACAGGGAATCCACACATATGCTTGGATCTTCGATTGTCCAGGGAAGCTTACAGACTCAGCCCTATTATTCATATGATATTAACCCTTTGAGTGCTGCAATTTTTCCAACCAAAACTTCAGTGTAACATTTTATAAATTTTTATGAATTTTTCTGCAATTTTTTTGATAATTTTCAACCAAATGGACATCATATTTCATTGACCACAGTTTCTTATCAAATGTTTGGCAAAAATCTGAAAAAAATAACTGAAGTATAATTTATAAAGGTGGTAAAAAATTGCTTTTAGAAAATAACTTTAGTCCAATTCCCTTACCTGGAATATACTTGCACCATAGGGTGTCCTCCATGCGTTGAGCAAGTTGTCTTTCCCTGTGCTGACAAACCACTTTCCGCACTGTGCAAATTTCAGTGAGAGTACGCAACTTTCATGCAGGTGCAGCTGGTACTTGTCTGGCTTGGTGTGGTGTAGTACTTCAACGTTGCTGCTTTCCATTCTGGGAGGAGAGATGGTGAAAAAAATTCAACGTTAGAAAGCGGAGTGGCTGTGAGGGAAAAAAGCTTACACTGAGAAGAAGCAAAAAATCAGAAAGTACACACAAGGAGCACCATTTGTCGGTGTGTGACTTCTATCTTGAATTGTCATCAAATCTGATGCATTTCAAAATGTTTCTGATTTAAAGGGGCAGGTTTTTCATCAGCTTTATCTCTGAGTAAATTGACTAGCTGTACACAAATTTCAAAGGAGAACAATGGGCTAAAATACATAAACAGCCAATGTCAACAACCACTAATGTGTGAACCAGTGATTGGAAACTGCCCCTTTAACCATGTACAGAAACTATCATAGGGCTATTTCTCCTTCTTACATAGGATGACATACTGTGATGCTTTGCTCGGTAGAGACAGACAGGACTTGAGGACAAGAACTTACCCAACAGCGAGCCACTCTCCCGTGGGGCAGTAACCCAGGGAGAATATCTGAGATGTGAAGTCATGCTGTTGCAGTTGACGACCCTGTGGTGAGAAAAAAACAAACAAATGTATTCCTTGATACACTGCAGGAACGATGTCAACACTGTATTTCAATCACCAGTATATAAAGTGAATGCAAAGTACATGGCAGATTGACGTCATTTCTGCATCAGTTTTAACTTAGTATCTTTGTGGCAAGCATAATTGCCACAACAGAATGATACGTCAACTGGCCTGTAATCATTATATGTAGGCACTTTGACTTGCATGTCAAACAACACGGAGGTAACCCTGAACCCAGAGATGCAATGCTTGGTCGAAACCAACAATAATCATCTTTCATGGATGGACAGAAGGAAGTAACACAGTGTCAGTCACTTACTTCTCGGAGGTCCCATGACCGTACTGTGTTGTCTAATCCGCCAGTCCATAGTTTAGTACCATCGGATGAAATATCGATACAACTGGCGCCATCTGTGTGGCCCTGGAATTGCCTGTCAAAATAATATGATATGATAGCGGTAAGAGGTGGAATAAAAATGCTCTGATATGCCATTTACACAAGCTTGAATACCATTCACTTTAACCAGCTCGTAATTTTTCATTCCAGCTTTTCAGCACATTTTTCAACAGATTAATCCATCATTCATGACTTGAAGTGGGCACGGTACTGTGATACTGGAAGACAGTAAATTATGTGGGGTTGTGCATTCAATCAGTACACGTAGTTTGAAAATGTACAATATGTAACACGAGTAAGGATGATAAAATGCTTCATAATTTGGATTTGTTGAGTTGTCTGTACCCCTATCATACACCCGTCTCTTCTATTAAATCATTATCTGTATCATTTTGAATCCTGCGTGTTAAGGTAGTGTGCACCAAAAAAGTGAAAGGCTTCCACTTTTGCTTAAACTTTCCTCAAGGAAACTTTAAACCATTCTCTTACCAAATCAAGAATAGAAATCACGGGTCACCATGCAAAGTTTGGCTCTAGAGAAACAAATTACCTAACATTTACCGATATTTGGAATTCAAAATGGCTGCAATCCCTGTGTCACAGAAAATTAAATTTTAGATTTTTGAAAAACTAAGATGGTGAAAATGTTTCTCTACTCCAAAAGCTTCAAAAAGAGCCCCTGTCCAATAAGTGGTAGATTAGAAAATACTGTAAGTATCAATATTTGGGAGTTCGAATATCCGTCCCCGAGGCGCATTCTACCTTTTGCGTGCAATCTCGAAGTGAATTGTTTGATTGAAGGTGTTAACACTGAAAGTATAACATACGCAAATATATGGTCCCATGTTGACAAATGATTTCAACTCACCTGACAAGTGTCTGATTGTGGAGGTCCCAAACCGCTATGTTTCCATCACTACAGCAACTAAAACAAACTTTGGAGTCTGGACTAATGGCCAAAGCGTAGCAAGCGGGTGCGCTGGAGGTCAGTTCAGCTTTGATGCGAGGAGTGGGTGCCGCTAGATCCCATATTGACAGAGTACTGGCTTCGCCACCGACCAAGAGAGTGCGTCCATCGGGGAGAAGTTTGACTGATCTAATGTAGTTGTCCCTCTGAAGGCAGTCGAGCTGGGACACTGGACTCTTATTGCCTGGCTGACTGATGTCCCATACTTTGACACAGCCCTGGGGAGAAATCAAATACAATTGCCGAAAACATTTTAGAATTTTCTTGTAAAAATTCCAGAAGCTGGAGTTGTTTGCCTTGATGGGACAGCTGAAAGTAACGCTTCCTGGAGGGGTTTGGGGAGTTAACAACTCGTGACTGCCGGATGTGAGCTTGAGAGCAGCTGGTTGGAGCGGCCAACAAATACAACAGTAACACTTGGATGGCTTGTGAGTTACAGGAATGTCGCAACAACACATAAATTATGTCACAATGGAATTCAAAGCTTCCGCGTACAGTGACAATGCGGTGAAATCACATTTATTAAAGGATATAGGGACGTAATACATATGAACTCAAAGTACAATGACTCTCTGCAGCCTTGGTGTGGTCAACATACTTCAGAATTTACCAATACAAGAAACACTGCATTGAAAATAAAGGGCACATCAATGGCTGTCTGGAAAGCATTCACACATAATATCACACCCAGGTCATGCATCCTTCAAATGCTGGCCATGAATTCAAAACATCATAAAACACATAGGCAAAATAACAAAATCAGAATAGGAAAGCATACATAAACAGACAGGAGCCCCCCCCCCCCCAATGGTTATTTTTTAGACTGAAAAAGGCCTACCTTCCCACCTGTATAGACGTGTCTTGTAGGGTTACTTATAGTTACAGCACATACTACTTCACCATGGTTCAGTGTGTTGATTTGTCTGGCGTGGCGAGGAATCCCCGGGCCAATGAGAGCATCTGGGGGAAATGGAACTGGCTGCATCTGTCCATCTGCACTCACGTGAAAAGAATAGGCCCTGTGATGCAAGAGAGAACCAGTTAAGGGAGTCGCAACTACGAGTCATGCGGTCTCATAACCAGTAAATCATTCATTTTTTTGATATCAACACATCAAGGTTACATGATATATTCTCACACCAGATGTGCAGATTCTATTTCCAGGCCCAAGCACCAGACAAGTTAATGACACCTTATCCCTGATGCTCAAAGAAGATTACAATTTATAATGATTCACTTGTTGTCCCACAAAGGGTTGAAACTTCAAACTTAATCATTTGCATAAAAATGCATACATCTGTGTGGAACTTTATGTAAAATAGTCACCAGCTGTACATCATCGACCAGGAAAACAACATGAAACTCTCAAGGCCGGAGAAGAATGTGTGGAGAAGGAACTTAGGTGTGACAGGAAACTTACGGTCTTGGGTTAAGTCCACTGCCAGGCGTCATTGGGTAATCCACTGCCACGGGCGTGCAGATGGGGATCAAAGCCAACCTGTTGCAGAGGGGGAAACACAATACACAGTGACTATGATATCAGGGCTCATTTATTATTATGCCTTTGCGTCTAAAAAGTGATAGACATCAGTAGAGACGGAGATTCTCCACGAATAGAATCATCTCCTGGAACAATTAGCAAGCTGACTACAAATGAAATGCATTGCTGACCACATGGTGCACGTCAAAGTCTAATCACCTATAATGAATTCTCAATGTTATCTGTCACTGCTTAGAATTATTCAACGGATCAATAATGCTGACCACTTAAAACAAGTTTCCAGGCCATGAAAATGTTTGAGCTTATCAAATAAGGATGCTACAATGAAATGTAATGTATACATCTTTACAAACATACGCATATACAATCCCTCATACATACATCAATACTATATACATATACATACATACATTTACATGCTTAATATTTGTAAGTACATACGTATATAGATACATACACACACACACATACATACATACATGTATACAAACACACATGCATGCATGCACACATTCATACACACATACATTTATACACACATACATACATTAACATACACATACATACATTCTGTGTATATATAGATAGGCAGGCAGATAAGCATAATATCTACTGTTAAACTTCAAATTTCATCATCAACAGAAAATCACATACCATGGGGCTTCTGTAGTTGCCTAGTCCCGGTGAAATACTGTTATGGAGCATGCTGTTGGCAACGTAGGGACTTGACAGGTCATGGTTCAATCCTTGTCCAGCCATGAATGGATAAGGCCCTGCTATAGTAGAGGAGATTGGAGTTCTCAATGCGGGTGCTGAGAGTCAGAGACCAAAAGAAAATAAAAAAAAGAAAAGAAAACAAAAACGAAAAAAAAATAGCGAGAGGAAAGAAAGAGAGAGTGAGAGAAAGAGAAAAAAGAGGGATACTGACATCAGACAGAGAGGAAAGCACACTGAACTGAACCAAATGACGGGACACACAAAATGGAATGTTTGTTTGTTTGTTTGATGGGAAGTAAATGATGATCAGAGAGAGAGATGGACGGTGATTTGTAGAAAAGTAAACACTGCCAAATGAGAGGTGGTGATCAAATGGAAAATGAGGACAAGTATATGGGATTTGACCGAACTTGCAGTTTTATGATTAAAAGGGGGAAAAGCTATGAAGGAGTGTAGATTTCATCAGGCACAAAAACGATTTACGAAAAACTACGGGTGCCTGAAAAACTATTAAAAAAAGCTCTGCTTTAAACATTCATTCAGTCACGTGATACCACTTAACAGTTAGATGTCCGCTTTTCCGCTTATATTTTCACATGCATGCAAAAATCTAAAAGTTTAATTTTCCACAGATAACGCTTTTTCCCCACAATGTTATGTCTATCCGAACTGAATTGCAGACCTACCTATGGGTGGTCCTGCTGCTTTCATTGAGTGTTTAATCCCTGGAATACCTCCAACTCCTGGTGTTGGGCACCACTGCTGGTCGGAGTATCAGGCTGGATACTGGAGTAGTTGATTTGTCATTCTAGAAGAAGCAGAAAAAGTAGGAGGCGAAAATTATGATGTCTCATATTTTTACACAAAATCTATCTATTGTACCTGATATCAACAGGTACAAAACCAAATAACATCTCCAGAAGAGGCTAAGGTTGTAACTTACCTCTTTAATTTTTGAATTTGGAGTACTAGCAGTTGATGGCACACTGTTGGGACTGCTTGACCGTTCTTTCTTGCGGTGTTTGTCACCATTTTCACGGGGTGAAACTCGTTCCCCATTTGGAGGTGAAGTTGGATCCTGAATAAAGGGTACGGGAGAATAAAAACAAAGATTCAGAAAGGAATTTAAATTCCTGACATTTTCCTTCTGAGACAGTCTTCAATGATTTCAATTTCAAAAAAAAATGTGAATTTGTGGGATTTTCAGAAGAATAAAATTAGAAGTCCTTGCATGTTGAATAGAATGACAGATCCATGTCTGTAAGTTTTTTTATTGAAAGACGAAAATTGTAAACTTGTTTGAATACCAACATTGAGCTCCAGTGAAAAACACAAAATATTATCAAGGTCACACTGACCCTGACCTTTCACCTGCCATGCAACCAGGCGAAATGCATTGCACTTTGTGAAGGGACAGAAGGGGAGAGAGCAGGAGCCAGAGAGACCCAAAAGTCATCAACGGCAAAATTCTAATGGAAAGAAAGGGTAAAAAAAAGAGGGATAGAGGAAGACGGGAAAGTTCATTTTCTCACCTCATTAGCCACATCCACAACTAAATTATCATCGCTCTTTTCCCCATCACTCTCCTGTATGAATAACATGCAAATAAAGCAAACAATCATATTACTTCACGAGGTCAAAGGCCATACATGTCCGGTGAGGACAGAGGCTTCAAAGCAAAACACACACAGATCTGAAAAGACGAAACCACAGGTCAACGACCTGGGTAACTGAGCTGCCTACAGTTGATTTGAACAGCCAGCTTTGGAATAGTTATCTGAAGTCTGAGGTTTAAAAAAAAACCATGCTGGATTCAGGAATTCTGACAAGATACAGCCTCAACATGGCCAGTTACCTGTGAACATTAGACTTAGAAATTCATGAGAGACTGCGAAAAAGGATGAACTTGAAGAACATGATAGACAGGCAGAAAACTGAATGTGACTGACGCTATAAAAGAGAGGAGCTGAAGATTTATGTATTATTCATTTTCATTTTGTTTGCTTTGTTTGTCTGGGTTTACGATTTCAAGTTGTTGCCTTTGACCTCGTGTCTCTGGCTGCCACTTAAACCACCACCTGGTGCACTTTCTCAGAGATTACACCTTTCCCAGCATCAATTATGCCATCACATCTGAAGAATATCAAACAAGAGAATTGGACTCCTCACCTCTTTTTCCTCCCGTTTCCTCTTCTTGGCAGAATCGTTCAAATCTGAACTTCTGTACTTGTCTGAATGCCTGTCACTGGGAGACAATGAGTTCTGAAGAGAGAAGAACAGAAAAACAAAAGCACAATAAATATTCGTTCAACACTTGGAGGGCAGACACAAATTTCCTCTCTCATAATCAACCAAGAGGGCGCAATACACAGTGACAGAAGACATTGCTGGAAAAAAATTGTTGCTGCTCACCATGGTTGTCATGTGACAGCATTAAAACAATTATTTGCTCTTGTGTCTCATAATTGACTCTCATGAAATTGACATGCTTGGCCAGTCTTTCAAGACAGATATATTTTCTCAACACTTCAAGAAGCATTCACAGACATGTAGCATGTCGCGGATACTTTGGAAACCAAAATACCAACAATTCTCTCCATCGACTGATCAAATGTTCTGAGCTTGGCTGCATAAATGCCGCAGGACGCACAACTTCGATATTTTTTCCAATAGCTTATTATCATACCCCATCCCCCATCAACTCCCTGATTAAAGAGAAAAATGAGAATACCTTGATACACAGGCATTCAGTTTTGAAAACTCTCCCATCGCTTTTGTTAGCACGTTATCACCTTTAACGTCAGATTATCAAATCTGCCCTTCCCGCTGACACAAAATTATACACAAAACATCTCATTTTATCAGAAAAATACAGGAAATCAAAATAAAGTATTGAGCTGCAGTGCTCTAAACTCACAAGGCGACCACTGAATACACTTCGAAAGAGAGCATTACAGAAAAAAAAAGATATATGGCAAATATTCTTGAGGGTCAATGCATGATATTTTTAATCTTCTGCATCTTTGTCTAGACAAGACTTGTTCACCATCACCAGCAGACAACCGAGTCAGTCTCTCCATATTAAGGCTGGCTTTTTATCTCTCTTTTTCTCTCCTACTGAGGAATCAAAACCCTCGGGCCTGAGAGGTCTTGCAATGTTTTAATGTAACCAGCACCGTTCTGGGGGGAAAATAACTGCAACTTTTATGGTCTGAGACGGCTCCTAATCTTAACTGCATATGCCTGGGTAGCCCTCAGCCATGGCGCATCTAGCCCCGTCATACACACCGCCATAACGAGGAGAATTTCACTGCCAGCGTTTCCACTCACAAAGGTTGCCGACGTGGTGTTGACATGAAGAAAATCCTGCCTCCGCAAGATCAATCTGTTCAAAAATTAAACCTTATCTCTGCAATCTATTTTTCATCTTAATTTTACTCTTTAAATCCTGTATCTCAATATTATTAATGCGAGTCTAATATCAGAAAGCTGACATCATTTTATGTCGTCTCACAGTTTCTCATTGTCTTTCCTAATCAAATGCCATGTGAGAGAAGTTTCATCAATTTGTCAAACAAATGATGGTTGTACAACATTTGAAAGAAATGGTTACACTCTTTTGGCTTGCTCTTTTCTGCGTCATGAGATGACAGAGAGCCACACAAGAGCCTTTCAAGGAAAGACCATATTATTTTAGGACTCAAATATCAGCTAGTTTGGATTCTGACATTGTTAACCAAACCCCTGTTTTGGCTGCCTGGCCACTCACATAACAACTTTAAGCCAATAAGCTTGTACACCTAACATAAACTGGGATCCGTGTACAGCAGCCTTTTAAAACACACAGAATACCTAAGACTGTTGATTCTGGACTGTTTTCGCTTGTTTGTGCACGAGACAGCTGCGACTAACCGACTAACCGGCTTTTGGCAATGCACCACAGAGCAAACAGTCTCGGCCAGAAAAGAAAGCAAACGAAATACATTACCATGAGTGGCTAGACAAACAGAGTTCATGAAGTTAGGCATAGAGCAAACATTTTCCCAGCTCTAAAGCAAACAGGTACTTCTGAGAGTGCTGGTTGACACTCCTGCGCAACATAGAGCACAATTAACCCCTTTCACCGGCAGGCTGTGGTACAAGCCTATTGTTTGCAATGGTTAGATGGGACCTGCACATTAGGAAACGGGGAGGTGAAAGTCTCCAATTAAGTGAAATTTTCCTATGCTATCTGAAGACGTTAAAATCAACTCCTCTCTGTGGTGTCAGATGAACAAAATGATAGTCACACAAAATACAACGAGGGGCTTTGGGTTGAATCCCAGAAGGAAAGGTCTTTGCCGGGTGTCCCATTTGAGCTTAAAACCTTGTCTTGGTAAATACTGCCCAAGACAAACAGTTATTCAAACCTGAAAAGCACTCCGGTGAGAACACAGCGATGTTGACACAGACTAATGCAATAGCAAGCCATGAACGCTTGGAAAAAGAAAAAGATCGGCTGCATTTTCTATGTGTGTATGTAGGTATGTGTGTGTGCTTCTCTGGGTCCCAGCAAACACACAGGCTTGTCAAACAATCACCAATTATAAGACAGACCTGAGCAAAACATTGACAGGACAAACATAGCACTCTTTAGTCAACACACATTTGGAGGTAATATTGATCAGATAGTGGCAAAGATAAACTCATTACCAACATGGATATTTCCAGATCCCATCCTGTCTGGCTTTTAACAGAGAACTAGACACCAATCGGCAAGTCTTCGGTTGCAGATTCTATTTCATCGAGTGCTGTACTGTGGTGAAACTCGACCACTTTGAAGACCCCTTTTCGGATCAAATTTGATTCTTATTTGTTTTGATAAAGAAAACAGTCTGTGTTTGCCGTGGCATGTAAACAGTTTCCTCTGACTGACACACTCAGGTATCTTTTGAGGTCTGCAAGTTCTGATCTAGGCTTTATGACAGCACATGGAGACTACCCTCTATCTCATCATCTGCGTCTCTGTGAACTGTATCCCTCATATGATCAGAGAGAAAAGCCACAGATATCTTGACAGTTCAAGACAAAACTCTCGGCAGTTTTTTGCAAATAGCAGGCCTGGGCACTGTATCCCTACCTTCAGGGCAGTTTTACCGAGTAGGTAAATTACATTCGGATGAGTCAAAAGCTCTCCATTCTCGGCTAAAATCTCCTTTCAACTGACACGAATTCTACAGAGTTGCTTTACCTGAAGTTTCCAAATTCACATAAATGCATGGCCTACAAGTGCACAAAAAAAGTTGTAATGGTGCCGATGCTATTCAAATTTTATCCCTTCTTAAAACAGAATTTGGACTGTTTTGTGATGAATTAAAGAATAGCTGGACTCCAATGAAACAATGTTGGGTGGGGCAACTTACGAACGAATCCCCGAGCAAAAAACACAGCATTACTGCATTACTAACGTATTAAAAATTAAACAACTGTACAATATGTCCATCTGTTGTATTACCGTAGTCTCTTGAAAATATTTTTTAATCATTCAGAAATATGGACTGGTTTGTATTCCGTTCCAACTAGGATGAAAATGTTTATGTCATATCATGCAAATTTCAGCTGGTGGTTTGCCACAACCGGTATTTGACAAATAGGACAGGGTGATACAGATTTGAGCAGTGTATGGTGTTTATTTTCACAGCTTTGCGGACTTACTGCTATTCAAATTTTATAACTGTGCCAGTGTTTATGGAGCACATACAGGGTTTGTTATCCGGAGAATAATATTGATTCTTGGCCCGAGCTGTGTATAAGTGGTCACACTGTGCAAGACAACTGAGAAATGCAATGATATAAAATAAAAATCTGTCCCAGACTTCGGTGTTTCTGGTGTTATTAGTTTGTAATAGAACCCCGTTGAGCGGTTTCAGGGACCAACTTTGCAGTGATCATAAACTGTCTAGCTCTGATATTGACAGTTTCTTGATAGGGAGTGGACAACTTGCATTTTTTTATTCATAAAAAGGTTTCTGTTTGCTTTCTCAAATGAATTCCAAAACAGCACAGCTCAAATGTTGCTTTTTTTAATTTTGCTTTCAAGAGAATATCGCAAAAGTTGTCCCAAATAATTTTTCAATGCAAGAAAATTCTCCTCTTGACACAAATACAAAAATTTGGGTTTGAACTGTTAGTGACGTTGTTAGTTTAACTTTAACTGAACCAAATCAGACAGTCCATGATTCCAAAAATTTATGCTGTATGGATGAAGTATTTACACAAAAAGTGAAATAAATTTTAATTTGTTGTGCAAATTATCCCATACAGGCGTAGGTTTGCATATCTGACGTACACAGTAACATGAAGTAGTCACCATCTGCATTTAGCTCTACCTAAAAATATTGCAATGGCTCCCCCTGGAGACAGATGACACACTGAGCAGCCCTGCAGCAAAATGTATCGTGTGTCCCGAGATGTGTACAAAATGGCTTGCCAGGCAAAGGGGGGATGACTAACTCCTGGACATCATCAATGCCCATAAATTATCCAAATGTTTTCCTCGGATATACTCTGAACTCTCACTTCACATTGTTGTTCAAGGTTTCTCAACGTGACATCAAAAAGTTATAGAACCGACCAGAGACAGGCAAAGCCAGCCAAATGTTTATCTGGACACAGATTTACAATGACTCAATCATCGGCACGTGACTTTTACTCATCACAGCTCATCTCAGACAGTGGTAACGTAACCAGGTCAATGTTTTTCTGCTTTAACCACAAAAGTTCCAGGGCCGACTTTAAAATAATACCGGCATGGCTGGGTGAACAGCGTTGCGCCACATTTTAAAATTTGATCCCACTCAAAGATGTATTTCAAACATTGACATACCATTTTGATTCTGTAAGACTACATATCAAATATCTTTCTGTCGCTGCACTGTTTCAAAATTAACTTGACACTTCAGAGTGCCATATTGAAGCTTCCCCCGTTTTTTTCACTCAATGTATGTGCACAGTACCCTTGCTTGTTATCTCTGACCCCTCTCCAAATAGTCTGCATGTCCTTTGTGTGTGGTCACGACACTGAACAGGTATGACATTCCTCATTGGTATAGACAGGCATGAAGTGACTTAAACCCGATAATAACTTTTTCCAACACTGCGACAGGAAAGAGCGGAATTGCTCAACAAAGCCCAAGTTGTTTTCATGCCTGGCCCGTTCCATACCGGTCTTACATTAGATTAAAGTGGGCATTTGGGTGCAGTCAGGCGCAGCCCTTACTCCTATTGTGGCGATGACCCCGTCTGCTTGAGTAATGGCAGTGACGAGTCTTTCAGTTTATGTGCAGTAACTGAAGCATAACAGATCTTGGTTGGGTGAGGCTTGTTTGCCCAGTGTAATGGCACATTACCAGACTGCAGTAGCACTGTTCATATTTTGGCAGTGGTGGTGGTGGTACGATAGGGGGACAAGGGGTGAGAATGGAAGAAGGGAGGAGAAAACAGGTTTGAATGGCACACTGGCAATGCCAGGCTCATTTACATGGCTCTGATAAAACTCCTGATGTGGGAAAATGCACATGAAATGTGGCGGAACAATTTGCTTTTTCACGCTATAAGATACCAGGGCACACATGACTACATCTGCGAATGAATCACCTCTGACAGGCACAGTGGCGGCTGGGGCTAGCAGAGCCACCGAGAACCATGGGAACGACCCAAAGCATCACGGGTAAAAGACACAAACTCCAAAAGTCTTTCTTGTGAATATAAATTTCATTTCAATATCAGCGGAGGGCATCCCTTTGGCCACAAGAACACACAAAAAGTAATGGGAAAAAGGCACTAAATGGTATATGTGCAAAGGAAAATAAGCAATTTCACCAGCTAGCCACTTAAGCAGCCAACATCTATCAAACCTACCGTGCTATTATGAGCAAGTCAAGCTCACAGCGAGGGGGCCCACAACCTGTCTACTACTCGCACATCGCAAACACACCGACGGCTAGCGGGAAGGCTGGGACACGGGCTCAGCACGACGCTCCACTTATTACAGGAAAGATGTTTTATGAACTCGGGCTGTATGCGCTGGCAGCGGGGGGAAACTTAAACTGCCACATCAGTTATGAGTAATTACTTCTCTGTAATCAACTTTTCACGGACGGTGTCAACACTACTGACGACTGTGTGACAATTCTGATCTGTGGTTTCTAATACATATCTCATTTACTACAACACGGCAGGAGACAGGCAATTTTCTTTCAACAGGACACCGTGTCAAAGCATCATTATACAAAAAGAGGGGGGGCACGATACGTGAAAAAAATACATTTCGCAAGGTAATTTCTTTTGATGCTCTATTTCTAAAACGGAGAAATTACGGCTGCAATTTTGTGAATTAATCTCCAATTTGCCGACATTTTGCCTCAAATTTCAGTCAGGAAGTTGTGTACTTACATTGATTACAGAGCTGTGTACAAGCCTTTTGTGTTCACTTAGATTCATGGACAGGAGAATAAACAAGAGCGCCTGGGACAGACATTTCATTATCAATTAAGTAAACTGTAGAAAAAAATATCTCATAATTTTGCTTGTGTGTAATCTTACACTGACAGTCATCTCAATTCAGTCCAAATCTTTCCGGTTCTTTCAAAATCTGGATAATATTTTGTGAAGTACTCAAAATAACACATTTTTCGCAAACTCTTTACAGGTTCAGATGACGTGCACAAGTTACCCTTGCACTGTGTCCTTATGTGTCAGTAGTATATCCAAACAAGGAATGGTTGGGGGAGGGGAGGGCCAAAAGATAAGCCAGAATTTATCAGCTCTTTACAACATACAGAGAGCAACCTTTGATGTAAATACCAGGTGAAAAAAGCTTGACCTAATAGTTGTCGGTTTTATTTCACCTACACAATGAACAAGGATGCCCTTTCAGATTTCCCTGAATCAGAGATTGACATTTGAAAACACAGTACAGCCAGAATAGCAGAATACAGGAGATTGAAAATGTCATGAATCTCAAGAACACCTTTTAATCATTTCTTCAAGGAGTTTGGTTCTCTCCGATCCCCTTGCCAGAAGAAACCTTAGCCCCTCCTCCTCAATTCACCTACTTGATGAAATCTTGTCGCCGGTTTCCCAGTTCACTTGAAATTGAAGACACATCAACTGTTGTACAAATTTGGAAAACTCACTGATATCGGCAGATTCTGCATTTACAGCAAACAAAGCGCTACTGTTCAGACTAACAGAATGCAATAGGTGGCGTCAATTGAGACTTATTTCACAACATCTGTGGCAACTCCAGACCTGATTTTTTTTGAAGTCCCATTCAGACGATACTCGAAACGGAGCAAGATTGAGGTTGATCAGCGAGAAAAGAATGACATTAAACAGTGTAAAAGTGGGCACTGTCGTGTAAAGGGCGTCCATCCACTTTTTTGATGGCTTTATTAGTGCATTGATAACTGGATAAGCTCACACAACAGCCACAGCTGACATCACGGCTTCAGCAAAGCGCACACAAGACAAATTAAGTTGCCTGTCGGCTGTCTACAGATCCTCAAGCATGCAAAGTTGCAAAGAGCAAGTAATCGATCTTGGCGGCCACAATGTTAAGAAAAGCCTGGATGGAAATCACACTGTATTACTGCACTTGACTGATCCACTTTTTGCGGATAAATCAGTGTGTGGTACTAGTGGATATGAGAAGACTGCTTGCCCCTCTACTCTGTGATCCATGACAACCCCTATCCTGCTGAGAAAATGGTGTGAGCTGCTTATTGAATCACGGTCCACTACTTAAAACTTTGCCCTTCAATTTGGTGTCCCATACCTGTACAGTGACACAAAACAGCGATAGATACCAACGTAATTGAATTCAGGAGTTTAAGCACATTAAAACATTCAAGCCGTATTACCAATGGTAAAACCCTCTTGCTTGTGTCTTGTTATTTGAATGGCAAACGCACACAGACACACACAGGCGGAGAATTCTTTAAGCCGATCAAGGAAATCTTAGCTGGCAATTATCTACAGGGGTCTGTATTCCTACACGTGATGAACTGCGCTAACAAGCTGAATGGACAAAAAAAATTGGATTATTTTAGCGAAAAGACATGGGCAGGATATCTAACAGGAGAAATCTGAAACATGAATTCATCCTCAAATGGGCTGCGAGAATGTTCCAATCGCTTTCACATTTTCCAAAGTCCATCATCAAATTAACTGAGCAAAAAAGGCGGGGGTTTCTGAGGCTGTAAATACGTATTATGTGCGCAGCAAACACCCAGACAATCTGATAAAATATTTTAATCAGAACAACAGGCAGAAGGCAAAACCGAAGACACCTCCTATGTGCTGCACAGCCTATTATCGTGGCTGGTTTGCATTATCTTGATTTCCCAATGCATTTCAAACTGTGTGATTGTGTGTTCGCTAATGGCTTTCTGCCACTCTCTGGATTACAATTGATGGTCCTATACATTTCTTATCACAACAGCCATCAGGAAATTAAACTTTTCTAGTCGTGGCAGTGTTGCCTTTCAGAGGGCCCTGTTCCCAGCTAGGCGCTATCTCCCGTACACAAAGCAGTCATCCACGACACTCATAAAGCCCTATTTCAGATTACCTTAATCAACATACATTCTCAGCTTATTCATGCTGTGGTTTTTTTTTTCTTTCTTTTTTTTTTTGTCACATGTACGGTTTCTCCTTGAATCGGTGAAAAGCGATCTACCCAGAATGAACAAGTCCTCTTGACAAAGACCCATTGAACGCGCACAGAAGAGAGGGAAAAAGAGATCAACAGGGCCCAAACAATGGGGTTAAAACGAATAAATTATGCAAAGCCTGCTAGAGCTGGCTTTTTGTCGGTGTCATGCTAAGAAAAGGGGAAGTCTCTAACAGGCCTCCACACACCAGTGTCAACTGTGGAAATCCAACTGACTAAACCTCTGCCATTGAGTTACCAATTCTCCATAGATTTGCTTTGACTTTATTCAGAAACATTTTGCATTATCAAAACCATCTGTGAGAAATTTTTTTTCCCTCTTGATCTGGGATCTGGATCGATGGGAAATTGATCACGACAAACAAGCTAATTTTATGCAATATCATTCCCCTTTGGAGCAATTAATTAAAAATAAAACAAAAATGGCTAATGAGGCCCAAGTGTGTTGACGCTGATACTTTTCAACATGTTCGAACGGAACAAAATTAATTAAGCAACAATAAAGGAGAGAATCTATAATGAAATTTAATTTTGTCATTCATTTTTTTTTATATGCCTTCTCATATGATTATTCATGACCTGATGTGGGCGCTGTTCTGACATGCTCCACTGTACACGTGTTTTGGCGCCTTTTGTTGGGGCTGGGTCTGCAATTTCAACTTTACTCAGGTTGGATTTACACAGTACGCAGAAGCTTCAACTGCAGCTGTGACAGCACATATAAAAGGTGACAAAAATGTTATATTACATTTCCACCCAAGGTACTTGTGTTAGAGGTAGGCAAACAGAGCCCCAATTAACAGGCTGCATGCAAACAAACAGTGGCTATAATTAGGTGAAACCATAAACACAACCTCTATAAAAACACCTTTTCAAAGGTAGCTGTCCATCACACACAATGACCCAGGCCGACTGTACCGCCCCCCTTTATCACCAGCAATGGCAGTAACACACACATAGACGGGCACACAGACACACACAACGCCCTAAAAAAAAAAAACCCTTCTGTCTCAACAGATTCTTGTTTTTTCAATAGCTGCAATGTATGCCTGAAGAAACAACACAGCCTATGGGAAAGGCATTAGAAAACTGAACAGGATAAAAAAAAAAGATGCCGTGTTGGAGAGAAAAAAACTGGGCAAATAAGCTGAACCATGGAGGGGCTATTATGGCCGAGGAACAAAGGATGGCGCCAAATGATTTACACAGTAAATTTCATTTAACTCCAGTGTCAACACGTCAAGCATTAATGAGAGTAATCCGATACAATCAATTTACACTTAACAAAATGCTATTTACAACCTCCTTACTGCCAAGATCCCTACGCAGCTACAAAAATAGTCCCGTCGTTTTATTAGGCCAGCGTTTTTTACAGTGGTTTACAGGTCCCTCTTGGCAATTTCAGGAAACAGCTTTTCATAACTTGCCAGTTGCAAAGTGTTCAGTCGTCATTAAAACATCTCAAGAGAAAAAATTCAATCTGCTCTTATGAAAAATGAAAGTGTGACGTTCAAGTGAAACATTATTTTCTTAAAAATACCTTTCATTACCAAATGAACGCGCAGATATTTTTTTTAAATTTCATGAGAAAACTGATATCTTGGGAGATGCCACTCACCAAATGGAAAATTTACTATATAAAACTTTTATCCTCCCTACCAGCTGGCCACAAATCCACTTTACCAAGCATGGGGTATCTGACCACAAAATTGACACTATTTTGTCACAGATGTCGATGTACTGATCTTGAATATATAAATAAATATTTCATTAACAGTTTGCAGTTTTTTGTCAAGTTGATATTCCTTTGACCAACCCCCCTCTGAAATCTCATCTCTGAAAGAAATGCTTCTGCTTTCAAAATTTTCACAATTTTTTTTTCTCTACCTCTTTAATTGCCTGAAATTTACAGCTTTTTGTGAAGAGCCTGATCAGGGTCTGTTGAATCTTGTGAGAAGGCCGCTTCCTTTCCACACTACTTGAGCAGTGTGGATCATTTTTAAAAAGGCCTGAAAGTGATTTATTTTCTGTGTTCCAACACTTGACGGTAGGTGACTTGACACTTGGAGTCGATGGAAAAGGAGCATTTGTCTGGAGGGTGTGAAGCCACGGCTGTGTACTAGCACTCGCCGATTCAGGTGGCGCTGGCTGCGATTGAAGACAGGCGACGAGAACGGTTCTTCACACTCCATCGTACTTCACACTCCATAAAAAACCCTACCACGCACGCAGGTGTTCAAGGAGTCATTTAGAAAAAAGGGGGGCTCTGGCACTCCTCCCACTCCCTTTCTCAGTCGTCTAGTGGGTCGAGCAAACACTGGCCAAGCCCCTTACCTGACAATGAAAGTGGCGTTTTTCACTGTATTGCAGCTGTCACACATGAGTGCATCCCCCTGGCCATCAAACAGCTATCACCTCCTTTTATTTGGCGCCTAACTACCACTTGTATCCCCCAAGACCGTTACCGCCAATTTCCATGAGATAATCACCACTCTAAGTCTCGTAAAGGCCCTCAGCCAGACTTCTTAAACTCCCTTGGCTGCCTCGCAGAGGCAACTCCCAAGGACAAACTCCCCTGGTCAAAACCCGTGCACGCACAGAAAAAAAAAACATGAAGACAAATCCACCTTTTTAAAAAGAATAGAGATTGTGCCCATCAATTATCACTGAACGTCTCTCTACGGACACCAATTATTATCACCTTTAACAGCACAAGGAAATTTATTTACCAGATAAAAGGTCAAAGGGCAGCAATACAGCCTGTACTGTCTAGCATTAAACGGACACATTTGTTTACCTGACAGCTTAGGAATATTACACTGGCCTTTAAATGTCAAATGCAGTAAAATGGAAATGAGCCCTTATCACCATAACTTAAACACACACACACACACAAAATTCATCAAATTTTCAATAGGGTTCTTGGTTGCTGTAATGAAACCATCAAATAAGTTTGATAATTGATGGCTGATTTTTTTTGCCAAGCAGGGAGGATAGCACACAGTTGACACACTGCAAAAATGTGTGTTCTTAGCTGAATCAACAGAAACTACTATACCAGAATAAACATGCTACTCCCGTCAGTACACTGTCAACTTTCACAACAAAGCTGTCGAAAAATCTGCTCGGTAAATGTTTGAACAGGTAAAAAGGTACTTCAGCCGGGGCTATTAAAAAATTTTACGACAGAATTAGAGGTGAATCAAACAACACAGGCCAGCTTGTGTGGATGCCCTGAGTGTAGGAGACTTGCCATAGAGGGCCCTCCTTGCCTGCCTGACTGAAAAAATATGGATTACAATATTGGCTAGCAAGAGGTCTTTGGCCTTGCAGAGCACAAAGAAATGAATTTGCACCTAGCTTTGAATACCACTTGACTTTGTAAGTATTTGTTCTGTTTCATAGGTACTTCTGGGCGGCAGTCAATCCACTTTTGAAAGAGCAACTTCCTCGACAGCCCTCCTCATCTGCCACCAAAAAAATGGTTAAGAAACCTCCGGGGCAGAACAACATAACACCTTCCTAGAACAAAGCATTCCCATAAAGCTCAAAGACAAATAGAATCTGTAGTCATTGATTCAAGTATACCTTGTACCCAGTTAAACAACCCAACAATGGACAGCCTATTGGTCCACAGTCAAAAACTCAGATTAGCAAGGGACCTACCATTGACGTTGACAGATTATCTTCAACCAGGCCCACGGTAACAGACCAGTTTTTTAACTTTAAGGTGTTTCTGAGCTATTCAAGGAACCAGAAAGTTAATAACTCCCACCAGACAATGAAAAGCTACAGTAGACGCTGGAAACCAAAAGTCTTCTTCTTTCGAGGCTGGTGAGCACATCTTGACCCCCTCTGACCGGTAATCGCCTTTTTCTTGCCCCTTGAAAGAAACACCCCTGCCTGACATAAGCTTCTCAATGGACGCTGTTAATACCCCCTATTGCTATTATTTGTAATCAGGACCAGCACACAGTGAGAAATAACTTGCCCATTCTTCAGGGTCTAAGCCTCTAGGCTTAATCCGACAGATAAATACGCCAATCACACAGGTTAAAAGCCAGTGTTTTGGCCCATCAATAATCATCATTCCTTTTGGCCACAAGAGGCGATTAGGCGTTGAGCCACTTTGAACTGCAATTAAATATTGGTTTCGCAGGGGGAAGAATGGGCGAATTAGGCAGAAAAAGACACACACTGAGCCAGCACAGTTATTCAGGCTGGCTTCAATGTACTCCGGAGTGGCGGCCCTCCGGCAAACCTCATCTAAGACTCCTGTGAGTCATCACAAATTGCCTTCACAGTGAATTACACAGGATAATTAACTCTTCCAACGACCAGCAGTTTGCTAGTTTGAGATGAAAAGGCAGCAGGAATTATAAGGTATTAGGCAGTGGCTGAAGAGGAGGACCCAGGACTTTCTCTCTAACTAATGGCTGGGGGGCAGAGAAGCATTTTCTGCTTGATTTGGCTCTAATAGTCACAGCGAAGGCAGGGAAGCTAAGAAGACAGAGGGGATACTTTGAAGGAAGTAAAATGACTTGTACGTCTGTGAAATTGGCTCTACCACAAACCCATTCAGAGAGCATTGAAACCACTTAGGCATCTTTGAGTCATTGTTGCCACCTACGACTTTTTTTTTTCTTTCACCGACCTCTCTATATACACTGTATGTCTCACTGCTGATGAACAAACTTGGCCCCTCTTGTCAACACAGAGCCTGCTCATCATCGCAACAGAGTTGTACTCTGTTGTGTGTGATTCTTAGTTGTGCAATTGAAAACCTCTCTGGCGATATATTGAACAAACACTAGTCCCAGACATACCTCTACATGCTGTCATGCAAATACACAGTACTCAAGACAAAAGCAACTTCTGTCCCCGGTGGGGGAAAACAAAACAGGGCATTGTTCACTCACCTGTTTCAGTGGTGCAGGTATGTGAATGGACCCAACACTCTACATAGGTTAGTCGTGATTGGTGGAAATGGGGGGGTAGAGTTATTGCTGGTCATTGCTTTATAGCCAGGAGGTTCTGACAGTAACGCTCTTTGAGAAAGGCCACCCAATACAGGTTTACTTATCAACACCTCTCTCCACAACAACACTCAAGTACTTCACACCAGCACAGGTAGCCAACAGAGCATAGAGGGCACTCCAGGCTCAAGTGGAGCAGATCACGGCTATCCTCTTACCGAAACAAAAATACCTAACAACATATCTCTCCCCCTTTCGCAAACCACTCCTAGGAAAGAAAGTCGAGCCGCATGGCCCCTAAACACCGATAGCTTTCCAGGTACTTGGGCCCACTTGAGTGTAGAGTCTACGAAATCTACAAGGTTGCCTCTCTGAAAGGAAATCCACAATTGCCACTTACCTGTCTTTCAGATGGAGCTGCGTTGTTCATATGCGACAACAAAGCCGTGTAATAGGCAGTGAAGATTTGGTGACGCGCCCATTATTGTCGGAAAATAGTCATTTGCGTTTTGAAATGTACCACCGATGTGAGGGTTACCATTTTGAGTTGACACAGGTGTCAAAGGTGGTGATGTGACACCACATTGCGGCAAATATCAGAACGGGCGTCGAAAAGAAAGGAAAAAAGAATAGAAAAATTTAATTAGTCCACGCACATAAACCCAATCGTCAAACACATTGTGAGCAGACGGGTCGAACATCCTGATTGGCTACATATTGTCAAAAGCTAAATATTTTCATGGGATCACTGCTGTGTGAGTATGAAGGCTGATACATCAATCTTTCATTACTCTGCAAACAAAACGCACCAACAATCACGTTTTTGACGGTGGGTCCGTGAACTGAAATAGCCACACCATATGTACACCACAGTACTGTTACATTTATCCGGAAAACTTTCTATTCAAACATACACATTTTCACAGCGGGTTTAGCACGGAAGTTTTCAAAAAAAAACAAAACAAGAGCAGATTGTGAAATCATGCACCCACCTGGTTTTTCGTCTTTGACTGGCATGGAACTGCCCGGCAAGCAAGACAGGGCGTTGGAGACAGCCAGCAGGCCAGCACTGCTCACTGGTGGCATGTGAGGAGGTCCTCCACCCACACTGGCTGGGTGGGGAGGCATCGGTACGGGAGGTGGATGGGCATGAGGCAGCGGGTGTTGAAGCCCCTGAGAACCCTTGGTAGGGAAAATTTACAAATAATTTCATTGAACAACAGTTGGACTTATTACAAACATATTTACGGCAATTATAATCATGCAATTCTGGGGATCTGCACATTAGACCAGACACACTCCACATGCATTTCACTGTTACGACTTATAACAAAGTAGTTTTTGCTGATTATCATTAAATCTTTCCAAGCATCAAAGATGATACGATTCACGGCTTTCACACAGTTGAGTAGACACAAGGCAGCTGATTTTTTTTCATGCATAATTAAAAAACAATTCAACTTAAATATTTTTTCAAAAAAAAGGAAATGACCATTAAGGGGATACTCACGGAGAAATGTGGAAAGGCTGACTGTTGCTGCAAGAAGAAAAAGACAAGCAGGGAATTACAATGGTGACACCGGAAAAAACTAAAAATAACAAGAACGGGTCAAAAAAAATACAAACAAACAGACATACTGCATTAAAAAGAAGAAGGGCACACTTACTCCAATAATGGCGTTCAATTCTGTCATGGTGACTTGTTTGGCTCGTTCAACTGCCGCGGCAACTTGCTGCTGATGCTGGAGAAACGAGAAGTTGTAAAAGTCAAGTCCCAGAGAAAAGAGCCAAATGAGGATGGAAAAAAATATTCCATGAGGAGACGAGCCGATGTAACATAAAAAAAAATTACACAAGTTGACAAAGAAAACTTGCATTTCTGATGCAGGTTAAAGTGTTGGGATTACGACTTGGACTGTCTACGCTGGCAAATGTCTCCATTTCTCAAGTTTTATGTGATTGCTGCATAAACCAATCACCTGAGGTGGGGGCCATAATTTTTTATCAGTACCACCTGACTCAGCGAATGGCCTGCTATCCTTTTCCCCAGGCAGTCATCGCGATTGCCTGTCTGGCAACAGGGGCTTTTGAATTTGTTATGCCTGGCTTCTGATTTATCACCTTTACGGTGCTCTATCACTGCAGAGAACATTATATTTCTCTAGAATCTGACAAGCTGACCATCTCTCTTTGGTGCTAATCGCATCTCCCGGGACCTCACTAAAACATTATCTCCTGTATCAACTTTACCATTGTAATGAGCATGCTCCAGTGATATCTACACTCAGTGTGAGTGCAAACACACTGGGGTGTTGTCCCAAGATGCACTGCGCCGGCGGTTGCCATGGCAAAAGTGGCATGCACATCAAATGATCGTTACATTGTTTGCAATCACTTCCAATGGTCAATTATCTCACACAGACTTCCAAACAACTGCATATCTAAGCCGGGCTGAGCTCATTTGCAGTTCAAACTGGCAAACATGAGGACATGCGTTTGAACAGCCACTGAACAGGTTCCACGTTAATGCCAGACATATGTCATTTTTCTAGTCTTGTTTGCCCATTTAGAAACACAATTAACCACGATTGGCACTAGAACTCTGAGAAGGGAGGTCAGTCATAAAATCCCACCGCGGATGTAAAATAAAAAGCCTGATGTAAACTTAAAATACTAAGCACATTTTAATAGCGATATTGATTCAGTCTTTACGTCCTGTTTGCCGACCCTCTGCACAACACCCGTCATATAATTTTATCACCAGGAATCTTTTTTTAAATATCATGTTTCCCCTGTTTTCCATCATGGAAAACGCACTTAATTACCTTAAGCCCTGTCAATTACAATGATACCAGCCAGGTTTGATTTTTTGGTTGAAAATTTTGTAATAACTGCCATCTTGTTATTGTTAGTGGCAGCGGACAGATGGCTCTGTGGAAATTGAAAAAAAAAAAACCACGAAAAAAGGCATAACTTGACACTGAATATCAAATGTTGTGTGAGTATGCTTGTGTGTACTTACCTCCTGTGATAGGAAAGGGATAATCTGTGCACAGATGGCGTTTAACCGCTTGGCGATCTCAGTCTACGGAGAGGTGGAAAAAAAGACAGAGAAGAAAAAAAAGGCAGAGTTAAAACAAAGTTTGAAGAAATTGCTGAGTCTCTGTGTTTCCATGACGAGCAGAAATGACATGTCAACCATATTTCCTTTCAGAAGAAAATTTCTTATCATATCACCATCCCATACACATTGACACATAGCTGCAATAAAACAACAGGGTCATATACAAAGTCATAGTTACTATTATTTTAGATGCCATATTGTGGGAAAAAGTCAACTAAAAATATTTCTGGCCAAAAAAAAATGTCCAGAACATGATGAATAATATTATTACTGTGAAATAAAAAATTTCACACAGAAAACTATGTGGGTGTTGGAATTATTTTGGTCGTATGTTACAAATCCCACTCACGTGGGAGAGAGTATCGGGCTAAGAAGGTGAGAAGTCAAATCAGAAATGCATTGGCTGGGACCCTGCAAGAGCAGTGCTGCACATTCAAACTTTCACCCGCCTTCATGACAGCCTTCGTTTGCATGCATGCATGGTAATATCAAATTGTCTAGGATTCTAAACCAATGCAGATCCCTCATTCCGTATATTTTTTTTTTTTCTGCCTTGAATAATCTCACCCAATCTCTTTCCCCGGAGATCTACCACATAATCCTCTTCCTTCAGGTGTTTCAACCTTATATCCATGCATTTTAAGCTGGCTTGATCGTACCTATCTGCGACCTAATAACAACAAATGTGACCGCCATACTAAGTTCTCAGCTTTAACGCATTTGCGCGTACTTAAAATTGTCTGGTGCGCTGGCTATTACCTTCAGCTATCAAAATATATTTACAGTACCTGTCAAAAAGTATTATTCCAATCTTTAGAATGACACTTACGGTCACACTGTTGCTAATACTACAAGTTTACAATCTGATTAGCATTTTTGTAATTTTTTTCCCCAATCTTCCCATTTTTCATGGTATGTATGAAGGTGTAACCGCAGAGGTGGGTGTAACTTACGGCAGGAATTTACTTCTGGGAGCGGGGAATAACAGATCTATTTTTGATGAACATCTTGTTAATCTTGATTAGTTTTACCTCCTACAGAATTCATTTAGCATCAGCCAAATCACAACCCCAATCTCTGATTTATACAAATTGGACCGGACAAAGCAGAAAATAATTTCGCAAAACACAAACCTGCCACACAATGATGGATCACCGAGGAGAAAATTATCACGCAAACATTTCGGCATTACACTACAGGCGCGGCATAAAAAAAAGAACCATGTAAATTTCCATCCAAAGACCCAATGTGAATTTCAATGGAGAGAGCCCACACCAGCTATCAACTTGCATCGTGATTTGAAGCCGCAGAGAATATATTCCATTTCCTTGTGTGTTCATTGTCAGTCACCAAGGGGTCAGTGTAATGCCTTTGTGAGTTCTGCCTTGTAAATTTACACAAAAAACCTGGGTTTATTACTGCTCCCCGGAGTGTTACTGCATTTCACTATGTAATTTGGTGTCTGTGTTGTCCATTTCTAACTAATACAGCTTTCCAGTCCCCCTTGTGTGGTATTATTATATCTGAAACCTATTTTCTGCTCGCTAAGCAATGAATTATTAATATTCAATTCTATGGAGACTTTGATGTATAGTAGCAATATTCGCCGAAGAGAAAAAAAAAGGGTGGGTAAATTTACATAAAAGACACTCAAAACATCAAGGATGTGTTTATTGACAAAGGCGTTATTATCCCAGCTAGAAAATCCATTATGGCGAAGGATCCCCAGGGAACAAGGAGATGAAGTATTAAATTTTACACTGAAAAAAAATCTTAATAACACTACATAATCACGCAAGAACAGGATGATATCACTTGGCGATGTAATCAGACGCATTATCACGATGAATGTGCGCCGCTGCGTGATGAACGGTAGTTCACTAACGATTGGAAAGCATAATCCTCCAAGCGATGACACGCCATTATCTTGGAAAGTGGCATCGCACGTTACGGAAATTAATTCATCGTTAGAATTCTCACATCATTTCAGGCTTGCCAGCAACATTCATCAAGACAAAAAAAGGAACAAATGGGCGAGAGATAAAATTAGACCGTATGCAAATGCGCCGGTGGAGGATATGATAACCTCGAAATATGTCAACCATTGGCGGAACAACACTGGTAGAAATTAAAACCCACAAATTGATGGACAGGGCTGTAACAATGGCCGAGGCAGGGAATAATTTCATGAATATCGCAGCTGCTGTGGGCGAATATCTGCAACAACATAAGCCCTCCTCCTAGTCAAAACAAAGAGGGCTTAAACAGCTTCTCTCAGAACTGTTTCATGTATAATGGACGACTTGTTTGCAGAGCCACTCGGGCTGTAAACACGCATGATTTCAAATAATTTGTTGGACTCTTTTGTATGCAGGCTCTTTGTTAAGTGTTTCCCCAAGGCAAATAAACCAGCAGTGTCCCTAGTGTATTCATTACAGCTATCCTGATCAATACGCTTACATACGAGATAGCAGATCGCCACATTAGTGAGATAAATGACCTTATTACAGCAGACTATTAGGACTCCCTGCCCTCCCCAGTGACTGACAAAATGGACAAGCAGGATTGATCACCAGCCCCGGCCAATACTTCCCAATACTAGAGGGAAAAGCACTTTGGGAACCGGCGAGCCCCGAAACACCAAGATTAGGAGTGTTGGTGCAGCGTCAGTCCATACTCCCGATGGACCTCTGGGAAAAAGCCGGCTACAATTGACACCAAACCAGTTTTAACAACATCAATTTGGGATTTGCTTTCCAATGAAGAAAATGGCAATTGTCCACAAGGGAAATCAGCCGGCAAAATAGCACTTTGTCTACATTCAATATGTCTTGATTCTAGATTTATACCCTGGCAGCCTTGGGATTTACTAGTAATGGGATGAAGTCAGTTAAAGCTAACTTTATTAAATACATAATGCTTTCTCAATAAATTTGTAATGAGCCATTTTCGCAATAAATCCCCAGCATGGACACAGCTCCCCTGATGACGTGCTCTGCGCACATAAAAACCTTCCCCGGACATGAGCGCCATAAAAATTACACACGAATTTACGAGATTTCCTCTAGAACCTTTTTACTTACTCGACAACACTGTCACAACTCAGCAACACACTGATTTAATTTTGACAGTTGCCATTAAGGATCTCTTTACCTGACAAAGAGCCTACTCACTAGCGTACATGCTAACGCACAAGGGGAGCTCAAACCCTGAAGAGCCTGAAAGCTTAGCTCCTCCTGCCAGCAACTTCACTGAAGGGGACATGTTACACCAGGAGGAGAGGCCCTGTCTGCATCTGTTTACAGCCAGACAATCTCTCCCTAATGACTCAGCCAGTTGGCGACTGTATTTTAACAACCAGTGTTGATTTCCACGCACCCTCCCGCTGCCAGACATTGTTTTTACAGGCAAAATACACTGCAATAGTAAATGAACCACAGAGATCTGAGTATTTGTTGTGATAGTGATGAAGTTCCAATTCACACAGGACTGATCGCTAATTGGATGTTCCCAATGCTGGTGTCCTGATGGCCAACAGGAATGGACATCATTCTTTTAGAAAAACCTGCACATCTCAATATCGACCACTGACATCATATCTTTTCCCTCAGGAGGGAAATTCAGGGATAATGAGACTGAACGCGAAATTAATAGACACTGTTGGCCCCTCTGCACATCGGCGGCCCTGCATTCCCCTGCTCACATGGTGGAATCTACCATCTTGAAACGCCTGCTTGTAATCAGTTGTTTTGTTCAGGTAGGACACACAAAGTGGGCTCGTTCGTCCATGCACACCATCTTTATAATGAGAACTGACAACAGCAATCAATGGAGGCCAGGCAAAGGAGAGGGGTGGTTATAGCGCTTTACCACTACCACGCCACCACAGCTGTGCCTACTACTGCGTGCACCTACTCAACACATGATACCCTCCGAGGAAATGATCCGTGCCGGCCAAATAGTCATTTGAAAATACACTTAGTAACTTTACACTGCAGGAACAACAAAAACATTCGTCCACAAAAGGACAGAAAAAAATATAAAAGGAGGAAGGATCTTTTGGACTTGGGATGAGACTGATCGGTCAAATCAAACTGTATATTCATTGCCCATTGCGCATTGAATGACGCCATCAATGACACAGCAGTGTATGAAGGTATAATGCACGAGTGTAGCAATACTCAGGCTGTGATGAGGACGCCACTTCCAGTAATATGCCAATTCAAGAGCCATGACACATGTAACCTTTACAGTGGAGGGGGGTTGGAGTAGGGGGGAGGGTAGTGCAGGCGGACAATGCCAGCACATACACACATGTACACACATGCATTAAAAATCTGGCCTGGAATGCCGTCGGGTATTCAGGCAAGCAGCCGTGCGTGTATGCATATCTTTTCCCATGAATTAACTACTTGATGAAAGTGAAATTAAAACTGGAGTGGCATGCCAATTGCTGACCTCTGCGATGATCAGCCGAGCTGAACTCCAGTGTCTAATGATGTAAAATATGGTAATGGCTGCCTGTAAGCACAGAAAAGCCGCAAGGCCCTGCTTGCTTTACGCATGCTTGCTTCAGAGATAAATTAACTGATCATTCAAAGGGAAAAATAAACCTATCGTTGCGCAAAAGGGAAGGGGATGGGACAAGGCTTTGTTGATGACAGTCTATGGGACAATAAGTCAATTATCGCAAACAGGTGGCGGGGTAGCACACAGATGCCTGGGTTTTGTCTCACTGTGAACTGAATCCCTGATTTAGATTCTGTGGGGGGAGGGAAACAGTATCTGCACTCTCAACTGGTGTTAAGAGATAAATTGGATTTGTGTACACTTTAGATTTTCTCTTTCCTCCTGATCGCAGATTGTGAAAGAATGTCAGACGACCAGGAATCCACATCGATTACCCAAACTCCAGTTTTTCTGTGTGTGGCAGACGGTAATTTTCTGCAAGATTACATTTCAGGTAACTGTCTAGCTAATCCTCTTTTTCAGACAATCAAACTAAAACCCTGAAAGTTTTCTCGGAGAGTTATGTCCATTGTGAGATTAAATTCAACTCAGTCTTACAAATCGCAGCTTGACAGTGTTTTCATACATTATCATTCGCAGCAATTCTGGAAGTCCCAGTTTCGTCACTTCATGCTCCCGGGTCAAATCATGCCTTTGCGCTCTCCACGGAATGTGCAAGCTTGTTTGTTTTTATGGCCTGTGAGTTTTTCAACTTGGAGAATGGTCAGGATGCTTTCACACCTGGTGAGTTTTGAAGAAACCACTGGGCTGTACAATGGAAGTATAAACCACTGAACACCTGGACAATAGTCACAACACATACCCACACAAACAAAATATTGCCATGGCTGGGGGAAGAAAGTGGCATTCTACTGGGATAAGAGAAATGCCGCAAAGGCACCCTAGCAGTAAACACCCTACGAATAACTTTTACGAAGTAAACTTGTCTACACTGTAAATAGACCACTGCACAATCACAAATTTACGACTGAAATCAAATTAAGCAAATTTCTGATAATCAAGGGATTTAATTTCTGACATCTGGAAAAATACTGTATTATCAGAGTCCTTTATAAGAGCGGCAAAATGCAATTTTGTCAGCACCTCTCCCTTGAAAAGCCATGCTATTGAAATGACCCAATAAATTTGTTCTGCTTGGGTGATTCTCTCCTATACAGTGTCAGAGCAAAGGTTGCAAATTAAGTCTTCCAACTTTCAAAATCTAATCTGCATGGATGACCTCAAAACTCAGAGTCGACAAAATTGTTTCTACTGCCTTTTGTGCGAGCCGGGGGAAATCTGAAATGAGTCGGCTTACACTTCGGTAAATTTGAAAAAAAAATCTACGCACCTAGAAAAAATCATGTACGGAAAATGAAACCGTTGTTGTGCTCTTTTTTTTTTCATTGACGGAGCATGGACTTCTATTTTCAGGGAATGTTTAATGTCAGTGTCCAATTTGACCACGGCAAGTGAATTTGGAAGCAATCACCTTCACAAGAAAAGACATGTTTGAACGTAATTCTCATGCATGGCCAACGAAATCTGATAGACTTTCCCACGTATGCCGTATGCCACAGCAGACGGCCCATCCACAAAAGGCACCGGCGACTGTGTGATGAAAATTACAACCATTCATCAAAGGTTTGCCTGTCAACTCCTATGGGTAGATTATTAAAATATTCTGATATCTTCACAATCTGATGGGAATTAAATTTTCTTTAGGGACGCCGTGAGATCCCGGGCTGTCTTTTTTTCCTTATTCTCTCATCTATGAAATGATACCACGGTGACACATCGATAATAAATGGAAATTATTGAACACTGCTTTGTTGATATAATTTGCAAGCAAAATGGAAACCGTTTTCCCCAAGGAGGGCGGACAGCAATCAGCTTGCCAAGATGTGTTCTATCTCATGCCCTGTCCCAAGATGCCCTAGGTCCTCTCTCAAAATACCCTCGGCTAACCTCCATCTTTCTGCAGTTCTGATTATAGACTCCTCTAACAAACATGTCATTTCAACCATCTCACAAAGTTGACAAAACTGACTTGCTCGTCTTCTTTGTTCACTCTACAGGAAAAACAGACAACCTCAAAAGACACTAGAGTGGCTAACCTCTTCCAGGACTCCTGCCCGGCTGTATTCAACTTGTCAGTCAATGATTAAATGACGTTATCTTTCCTGCACGTGAGCAGCCAAGCGCAAAGGGATTCTGTAAGCGTGGCAACTCAGCTCAAGCGAAAAACATTTTCGATTTGTAGAAAAATCTATCCATTATGAGGTAATTAATATTGATTAGGTATTTGTGCAAGGCAAGTGAAGCGCACTGCAATATCCATGCATGTGGGCATTGGAGCAAAAATGTTCTTCTGATCATATTAAAATCTTAGAGCAAGTTTTTCACGTTTGCCAGGGCGGCGCGCCTTCGTGCCATTTCACACATCATGAAATCGGCATCCCAGGGGGATGGATGAATCTGCACAGTAACCATGGTAAAGGCAGTGGTTGTCACGACGACAGAAGTCAAACCACGTTTCCTGTGAAGGGGCCAGCCTCTTGAACTCGCCAACACCTTTCACGTGAATAAAACCAACGACTTTCTTTACAAAACGAGAGAAGAGCCAAAGAAAAACATCACACTCGTTTCTGAAGAATCTTTTTTCCCCCTTCTTCTCATCCTGCTTGTCTGTCAGTTCTTTCTGCACGAATGGTGATGAATAGGGGTAGTAGAAATCGAAGCACTTCAACCAAACACCATAAAGAAATCAGCTAGCTAATAAGTGACCGTGTTTAGGTGTACTTGCTCTGAATTACATATTCTCTGCTCAAAAGTAGCCTCTTCTAAAACTACACCGGCTGAGTTACTCTGCAATCCAACTCAAGGTACAAAGTCTACCTAGGCGAGCCCGAATGGAGAATTCAGTAGACTAGTCAGCCAGCCACCAGACAACAGGCTAGCCAGCCGACCAGCCGCGCTACTCCTAATTCTATTGGCCAACCAAAATAAACTCCCAAGCAAATGGCTGTCTTCCTCTGTGGATGGGAACAATTCTCTCTTTGGCACTAATTTATTGTATTAGCGACTACTCTCTCACCTTGGCAACCCTTCAAACAGGTTTGAAACCACACAGACTCAACACGCTATTAAACTATTTGCACAACTGACATTTACGCTGATGGATACGGTGTGTGCCCTTTGTCTTGTTGTCAGATAATCACCATTATCCTGTTCCATAGAACATACACTAACACAAATTATGGACATTATGCACAGGGACTAAATCACAAATTAAGACAGTGTTTTCAGCGCTGTAACCATAGAAAAATTTGATGCTCATGGTAACCTTCAGTACACAGTTTTCCAAGTATTTTTTATTATGAGAGCTATCTTTTCCTACTTTCAAATTAACCTGATACACATATGGCCAACACATGCAAGTTAAATTTAATGGCGATTTACAAAATCATTTGTGTAACTGAAAGGGCACTACAAAATTTGAATGAAATAAACGGACAGTTCGCATCATTCAAGAGTCGACTAATCTACTCAGCTGTGTACACTTCTAAGTCTTTTCTTCTGTTTGGCCAATGTTAACTGACGGGGAAACCGCGCGCAAAGCAACTGTCTGAAAAATCGTTAATCTTCACAACGACACTGTTCAAGCTCCGACTATATCAAGTTAAACTGTGCACAAAGCAGTCTCCACTTGATTGCACTCACAAAAGCACAGTAAATGCAAATGTTTGTGGGTGCCACTTTCACAAAACACTGCCCACAATGTGTTGTTTGAGAAAAGAAAGTGAAAACAAACAGTGCCGATTGAGTGGAACATATTTTGCTCACTTCATATAGATGTTTTCCAATGGCCGTGTTTACTTAATGGCAATCGACTGGTTTTCGGGTATATTAATTCACGCTGGGCAAACAAGCAATATGCGTATGTTATTAACAATATATCATCAATCCTGACAGACAAGATGGCGGGTGAAATATGGCCCATTGATATCACTTCACCCTGCGAAAACACCGATAGCATTGATATCTAACCCAACTTGGCTAACAATACAAATATGAAACAGAAACCCACAGAGTCGATGGTACGCATAAAAAGCACAATACATTTAACCCTCCTTTTTTCCCCCAAAAAACTTAAAAATTCCAGATATCAGACTGCCTAAAGGGGTGAAATTATCACCATTGTTGTTGATGAAATGATGAATAAATGCGCCACGATCCATCATGGCAATCAAGCTTTTTGTCTCCTGCTGTTGTTTGCTATTTGCGGCCCCGCTCATTCAGTTTTAAACGTCATCCACTTTCCCCACTATCAGCTGCAGCCAGACGGCTAATTGAGACATTCTCCCGACACATGGACTGCTGTTGAAACTAGTCAAAGACAAACATGCTTTCCTACTTTTTTTCTGTCCTCCAATATTTGACTATGCTCTCACCAGGAAGTGTGTTTATTCAACAAAACTGATTATTAAACAGTCCTTTTCAACTGTTGGCAACTTCCTTGTCAAACAGACACCCCCTTCTTTTTTTTTCTTGATTGTTTGCTTTGGAAACACAAACTCTATGCCAACTAAGACTAATGTTTGCTCAACCAACATTTGTTAATTTTAAAAAGCTCTCAATACCAATGCCTGCCTGCCACAGCTCTTTTTCCACCAACTATTATTGGCAAACATACCCCGCTGCCATTGAGTTGAGCAGTGGATCAATATAAATGCTAAATTTACCAAGACACAGTGGAAGATAATGGCGGACGGTAATTGGCCATATTGTATCAGTGGAACGGTTAGCCCCTATTACCATCAACAAGCTCAGCATAATGAATTCATCCCTAGTCATTGATAACTCCAATCTCATTGACTCAAAAGCCGACTCGACAAATTGAGAGTGGTTATCTGCGCGCTCTGTCGTCATTCCGCACACAACATGCACACTGCAGAAGGCCTTCATTATTCTCCGTTGGGTTGTACAATTGATTATGAATTCAAAACACTGCACTGCACTGCGCTGACGGCTCAACTCAATAAAAACGGCTTCATAAACTTTCCGTGCTAACAATTGCTCATGGGCCCGGTTGTATATACATCAGCGGTGATAAAAAACAAGAACTGCATCCTCTCCGACACGCAAAATACCCATCGCGGCAACCATTAACATATTTTTTCATGATTCACTCGCAGTGAGCAGAATGCACTCCTTCAAATTATTGTTTCACAGTAAGGTGCGGAGACAGAAAGTTTTCCTATATGGATTAACAGCCATCTGAATGACACATCTTCTCCAGAAAATCATGAAGAGTATATTGAAATCAAATACGAGGACCATTTTGCAGAGCAGCTGCTTTCCCAGTGTAATTCGATACAAAAAATCTTTCGTCAGTGTTCAATATTTTCTTTCATAGGCAGACTGCAGATAGTTTTTCAATTTCTGACAAACAGTTCCTGAAGTGAAGTATTTCTAATCCTTACTAGAGAAGAAGAATATTACAATATAAGTAAACATACTTGCCTGTTATTGCCTTTGCACATAATTAATGGTCACAATTTTATAAGCTTTCTGTCCCTTTTTTTTGTTCAGATGGGTTTGGCTGTGTTACTGTCTATGCCTCCAAGGCTGGATTGGAAGAAATGGGATACTTTCCAGAGCTGACACATGGCTAGCCTATTACCAACTCTTCCTACTGGCAGTTGGGGACAACAGGCAGTGGCGGAGGGCAATTTGATACCAACCCATGCACCATCTACTCCCCCCACCCCCTCACAAAGCCGAGCTAGGGAGATGGCTGAGGCTTTGGGCTAGAACTGTTATCACTACTGTGGAAATACTCTTGAAATTAAAACTGGATACATTCAGCAATGAAAATAAACACTGCTGTGGGCTGGGAAGATTCCAAATGAATAACAATAACAAATTCCAATCAGTTCGTGAACAGGTCATCAAAATACAGTGCAATCTGTTAGGTTGTGATGTGTGTCAATGGTTATACAATGAGCACTTTTGTCATTGGTGTAATATATTTGAATTATGTGAACAACAAGCCTGCAGAAATTTAATCCCCCTCTATTTTTTGAACTCCCGTCCAAATACCTCCATATGTTCAAAAGGTGTAAATGATGTGGACACCGTGGTTTTATGATCCGCCATAACAAGAATATTCGTTCATGAAAACAACAACGATCAAGCAACTAGAAAGCTCGTAAAATTCTAAATGGCTTTCCAAAACTAATAGCCGACAACTCACGCTTTTTTTAAGCAGTAGATCTGTTGCTATTCTTTCTTTACTCAGCAATATAAATTTAATGCAGCTGACCTGTCTGTAATCACCAGCCACACAAAGGCAGCCCTCAATGGCCACTGAAAGAAAGATAACCTGCTGCTTTGGAGACTTATTGCTACTATTACTTTGAAGGACACACAACTCAGACTCAACGTTGCACTTAAGATATTTGGGGTTTTTTCTGCTTGACTAACCGCCAGACAGAAACACACTGCCAAATACAGATTTTTACAACACCAGTTATTTTAGCAATTCAAAAGGGCTATCAATAGCTATAATTTCTCCAAAAAAAATTAACTTCAAATTGATACAAATATCAAATTCTGTGCTACAAACCCATGTACGAATGTGTGTATTTTATATATATATGTATATATATATATATATATATATATATATATATATATATATATATATATATATATATATATATATATATATATATATATGTGTCCCAACAATCTATATCAAATATGTACATGATGTACATTGCATGTGTCTGTGCATGTGTATGTGTATATACATTACACATGACTCTTCTATTTTGGTTTCTTAAAATAAAAGGGTATTTTATCTGACTATTGATATGTATCAGACATCAGACACACACCCACATACACATTATATGTGTACATGTATGTGTTTGCATCTACAGTACCTTACATTCATGTGTACACATATTGCACGCACTTGACAGTACTACCTTTTGTTTCTGTAAATCTCTAGACTTTTTACCGATGCATGCACCATGAGCACAAGACAAAGGCCTGTATCGTTGGTGTTCACAATATGAATTATAGATGTGTACACAAACGACAACACGAACTATAACCTCCCCAGGGCAATGGAAACTGGATGCTGGAGGGTGATGAGCAATACCATAGAGATGTTGCCATCAGCCTTCCTAATCCTCTATTAACACCAACTATAAACTCCTGGGTCGTATTGTAATAGAAAAATGACAGTGTGTACAGATAATAGAGGCCATTACAAATAAGTATCCCTTGGGGAGCGAGTAGAAGCTCCATTATCCAGCACTCCTGGTGATACTCTGTAATAGGCAGCATTCATTCACTATGCAGGCACATTATTTGGCCAGATTCATCATCCATACAAATTACCAAGGTGGCTATATCGAGTCACCGTCAGTTGTCCGATTTCCGCTTCCTCCCCCGTGGAGTCAACCCAGCTTCTCATACATAAACCATCACTGCTGGTTTTTTTTTTTAGGTTTAGATGCACTCATTTGCTCTCTGGATCAGTTCACATCGCTCAAGCTGTTTGGAACTGTAATGACTAAACCCCGACAGGCATCCCATCCATCATCATACGAGCGTACGATGCGGGGCACAAAAAATGCACCTATTCCGACTGCCATGGCAAAGTTTCCTCATCTCCCCTCTCGAGGTCTACTACTCCACCTATCCACCACAATGGAATAGCCCAGCCTGGTATGCATTCAAAATTTGCCTTTTCAACCTCCTTCTCTTGGCTGCAAGTGACCCTATCAGTTTATATTGGGGCTGCAGATGCCAACAAATTTACGGCTGCCATAAAGTACCCTGACCAACAAAAACAACAAATGGCTCTTACCTGTTTATGCATTTCCACGTTCAGCCCATAGGACATCTCATAATACTGTGAGCAAAGAAGAAAAGAAAAGAAAAGAGAGCCCAATGGGTGGAACGTTAGATGGGCAGTCAGCCATGACTTCCAAACAGTACCAGCCTGGACACACACACACCACACACACACTCACATACACACACAACACACACACAAAAAAACTGGCCATGTGTATGGAGATTATCCCATACAACCTATTCTCATGGGGGTGAATGCGTTCAAGAACACTAAGTAAACAGACATGTTATTCAAAGCAAAAACCAATGCAAGTGCCACTTCGGTAGTGATGCAGATCACAAAACACAAAAGCCAAAGCACAAAAAATCATAATCCCTGAGAATTAACATGAAAAGCTTTCAAATATTAAAAAAAAAAAGCCAACTTTTCTTTCTCTTAACTATAATTCCCCCTCATATTCTAGTGTACAGCCATTAGTTTCTGTCAGAAAATCATATGATGGCCTAAAAAAAAATTCAGGTTGCCTTGATTAAAGGAAATTACAAAATTAGTGAATCGAACTGAACACATAAGCTTCTTAAGTTATGCAGATGGCCATAACATTTGATATTTAAAGTCCTGCCAAATGAAAAATGGATAAGCACACAGGGTAGTATATTATTAAAATCAACTAATAACAGGAAATTGATAATTGCTGTAGGGTCTGTATAGATCTGGCTTAATCTAGCCTTGTGCATGTCATAGGATATGATAGCACAGAGAACAATGTGTCCATTCAATATATGTACATAGTGGGGTTCACATACATGCACCATATTCAATACAAAAACTAATTTGAACCAACGCATCTAACACCTTACAAAACACGGCCGATTTTTTATTAGAAATGTATTTATTTATCTAAACAAAGGATTGCCAGGATGGCCTTTTGGATCGATATGTACCAACATCGAAATATAAACAGAAAATTTGAAAATAAACAATAGGGATTGTAGCTCACCATGACGTAATGCCTTTGCATTTCTGTTTTCTCGCTCGCTAATTTTTCACACTCCATCTTCAGACTGGAAGAAAAATTAAATGGATGGAATAAGGATCTGACAATATCGGATCACCTCTATTAATCGTTCACTGCCCAGACCATGTCGCGAACGAACTGCCTCTTGTGTACACAGTTGTATTTACGCCGGACGTGAAACATGTAGCGAAACCATACAAAAAACCTCTAATTACTTTTGTTTATGTGGGCGAACGAGGTGGGCTCTCCCGGTAACATTTATACGGTGGGCTATTTCCGTGACGGTTAGAACCCTTACTAAAGTCCTTGAAAACTTGATAAAATTATGACTGGGGTAGCGCGACGGTCTGGTATCAATAACGCAGGCTATAACAATTACAGCGAAAGCGGAAAGCCATCTGCTCCATCGAGTAATCTATACCGACACGATAAAGCCGGGCAGAGCGAGCGGACATATCTTTCAACACACGGTACACAAAATGTACAAAAACCGGAGCCGTTTTTCGTTGCAATATTCAAATATCGGCGCATGTTTATTTTATTCTTGTTATTATTTAAGGATGTGACCTAAAATGGATGTAAAGCGAGAAATATTCATTACCTGTGATACTGTGCCTGAAGAAAGCTAAATTCCTCCTTTATTCGGTCGCACGATTCAGCCACGGTGAACTTGAACGGTTGACCTGGCTGGTGCGGCGGGGCCTGTGAATAAAAAAATCGAAGAAGAATGGCAGTGATGAACACATAGTGCGAAAAATCGGACACGCGAAGATCGACACAATAACAACAGTTGAGCTGAGCGGGGGAAAAGTCGACGACCATACATTGTCCCGTTGAATCATCACACATAGGCGCTTACTCGCACTCTCAATAAAGCCCCATTCCAGTAGAAGAGGGAAAATATCGTTTGATTTACACTTACTGGGTGCCGACTTTGATACATAGCTAATCCAGGGCGTATTTCCGATAGCGTAGACACCGTTCAAATCAAGAAAAGTTGATCGTAGGGTCACTCCGGAGAACGACAGACTTGGCTCTATTTGTTGAGAATCACTTGCCGTAGTTGACAAACGTTGTGAAGCTTTTGTAAGTCACACCGACAATTAGACCGTTGTAGATATGTTCCCTATCGCACTACTTTCCCACGAACTGTACTCGCCACGCTCGTCTACAGCTTTCACTCTTCGTATATCTCCGAGGAGGGGCGAAAGCGGGCCGGAATTCTGGCCGTAATCGCGATTCGGGACGGGTCCGTACGCCGTAACGATAGCCGTCGCTGAGAAAATGCCACACACAAGTATATCTGTACACGCGGTTCATGTAGAGCGACAAAAGGAGGGCAAATACACTTGCCATATAAGGCAAATAAATGATTGGCCCTATCAACGAAACCAATCAAACATGACCACCATTAGCACACACGGTAAAGAATCCCACGTGGTGTGGCGGAGACTGTGCTGCCGAGACGGGTCTGCGCCAATCAGCTTAGCGGATTTGTCACACTACAGCTGCGGTTCATCTGATAATGAGCAAAACTGTCAGTCATTCCCGGCTGAAACCGCTACCTGGTGATTGTCAATCAAAGTAACGTGGGTTGTGTTGACATATCCGCCCACTACGCTTAGCTGATTATAAGTGCCTGAAGTGGCAAATGGAACAATTCATTTGATAACTTATACGGGGAAGACAGCTTGTTGTGCAAACTTTATTGCCTCGCAAAGCTTACATCGGCCAAAGAGGATCTAGGAGGGCACTTCTCGCTGGAAATTACGGTTTTGCATCACCGCAGACATTATTCTTGGAAAGACGCCATCACATTTTCGCTCCGTACTAAGGCTTCGGAGAAGCAGAAAATTCGCGCTTTATTCGAGCGTTTGCAAGTATAGCTGAAATCTAACACCGCGTTGTGCGCACCTGTCATGTGATTGAATCGGCTGGAGTCACCAAAGACAAAACACGCATGTAATCAAGTGTTTTAGCGATGTACACACTGCGAACGCAACAGATGCTGTGTTTTGCCGATTTTACATCGGGGATTTATACTGCGGCTTTTGTGATAAGTCTCGCCGTCTACGGCTTCAAAGCAGCGCAGACGGGCCGTTGCCATCGCAAAAATATACCGTCATAATTTAATAACTAACGCTCGAAGCTCCTATGCAAATCGAGCGAAAACTGTCCAGATCTGACTACAAAGAGCTTATGGGAGATTGTGTTAAGCTGCGCGTCAAAACGAGATTATGGTATGACGTCTGGCTGATGTAAACAAAACTTAACTGCTGATGGGCCGAATTTTGAGTTTATCACAGTCCAAGCGTCAAGAGGTGGCCTATTTATTGAGCGATACTTGGTCATCCTCGACTTGCGAAAAGTGACTCATTCAAAATGTGGAGATATTTCTCAACGATGACGTTGGTCGCGTCTTCGGGAGACTTTCAACCGCTGACGAACTTTATGCCTCCCCAATTTACTCACTTCTGTAGCCGGATTATTTCTATGGATTTCCGTAAATATCAAAGACGCGACGAAGCATAGACGCGCTAAATTATAAATAGCGACGGAACAGGCTTGTACCTGTTTCCCCAGCCCATCACTCAGTCTGGTCATATGTGCAGCCACCTTTTACCACTTTTATGCACTCGATCTCTATAGGAAGACCAAAAGGGCCCGTTCGCGTGAATTGAAACAAGCCGGCCACTGTTAACCAGCTTAAAACTGAAAATATAACTGCATCAAAGTATATTTCTTCATAGGATGTAGTAGGGACCAACTTATCAGAAACATCTAAAACCAACGGCTCTAAAAATCGCCCATTTTAGACAGACCATGGCGAAAATGTCACTCCTCGTGACGCATCCGTATAAAATTTACCGAAATGAACCTCTGTTCAAAGGTGTCTCTAAGTGGGCGGCCTTCAATCTTTTCAAGAAGAAATATTTTTCATCGTATCCTCGAATTTGTTCGTACGAGACGTCTGCGACGAAAAACCATCACATTTCTTCGACCGAAAAATTATATGCGACCAATTGGACCATGCTAGTATCAGCGATAAAACCTGTACACCATGACCTGTAAATCATCACTTTCTTTTTTTTATATAAATATCAACTTGAATTTCCTGGTCAAGTTTATCATCCCAGACAGACACGGAACAACTTTCCTGTTGTAAACGTCGAGTACTTTTATCAGCGAAGTGCGACCTGCTGGACCGTCCCAGGGGTGCAGAGAGTAAAGGGGGGGGGGGGGTGTCATCAACTAGCTTGCCTCAAACGGTCCTGGGCAAACAATCGCTCGCGCCTACTACCGTGCATCATAACACCCGCCTTCCAGTGAGTGCGATGTCGCGTGTCACACCATGCAAAACAAAGTGTCGCACAACAATGGGTACTTTCATCACGACTGTTGGCGCTTTCACTTTTTCATACCATTATTTTCCGCGAAGAAAAACAACTGTTTCATGGAATCACTCTATTTATTTTATAACAGCCGTTCTGAAAGAGGGGGGGGGGGGGTTTACTCTGCTATGCTGTGTACCGGTTTGCAGGTCCAGTGGAAAGTCTCGAAATGCGTACTAAGAAACAAAGTCTCTCAGTGGGTGGAGGGACTGTGGTAGAACTATATTCATAATTGATGGCATGACCAGGACAGTGGATTGCTGTTAGACCTCCTGTCAAAAGCCATCGCTAGAAAGGAAGGGGTCGCATAATCCTCAGGAAGCGACAGCAATTTTACCGAAACCATGCCGTACTAATGCAGACTGAAAAAAAAACATCTTCTGTGTCGCAGTGCCGTTTCGAACGGAACCAAACACGTGCATTGTTCTGGTCTACAACACGCATATATCATCAGCAAGGGTTAAGGAAGGCGTGTAAACTGTGCGTGCACCGTCAAAAATATGATATTTTCATAGCTCAGTCAGTCGAAGGTGCTACACCCCATTGACACAACACGTTTCATTTAAAGCGCACCTTTTATCAACCTAGCCAGGGTTCACAAAGCAAAAGGGAGGATGCACACGACTGGAAAGGCACGTTCTCGAGCAGTAGTGACATAGAATACGGATTGATTTTGGTGACAAACAGTCGTGAAAACAAGCCCCATTATGAAGTTTTACTTCCGCATGCACATAAGCATTCTTAGCGTGTACATCTTGCAGTAAAGCATTAAAATACAAATGGAGCTGGTTCGCTTAGATGCATATTTTTTCCATTTCTTTTTTTTTCACACGATTTCAATAAATAATTTATGTTCAACTGACCCTATTTAGACCCCCTCAAACTTACTTTTTTTGCATTTTTCAAAACTTTGCGCATAATTTTGCCAAATATTGCATATTTTAAAGGTCTTTCCCGTTAAATGGCAAATAAAAATGTTACTGGCTGACTTGCATCATATTTCTCGAAGGCAAGTTACCCGAAACACAAAATATATTTTTGGGTCCGAAAGCTAGCTGTGTGATTCCCTTAACGTAGAAGAAGAATATAAGTTTAATAATGGTATGAGGAAAAGACATCGACCCATAATAAGTAACCACAATGGTTAAATCTCAAAGTAGAGAACAGATGTTGAAATCTTGAGTGTTTTGGGGGATTTGATGATAATTGCCACGTGACCATGGGTGATTCTTTGCCCGACAATACTATCGATGCTCTATCCCCCTTAATAACAGATTAACTTGGCTTTTGTCGCAACTTACTTTGCCGTGACATCGCACAGAGAAATCAAGAGCTTTAGATCACCTTCAAGGGTGAATGATAAGAAAGGTAAAGTGGGGGGGGGGGGGGGCGTTTGTTGTACGCAGCCATTGCCCTAATGGACTCCGACGGCCGAGGCGTATTAGAAATATGGGGTGTTTGAAGCTTTTATGCATAACTAATTAACCTATGTTGAGTGCTAGGTGTCGGCATTAGTAAGATAGTATTAAAATTGAAAAACGCTTTGGCAATGCCGTCAGGACAAAATGAAGTGGACATCCGCTGCGCGCGCATTTATTCCGCGCCAATGCCGCCATATTTGGCGGGCTAATCAGGAAAAGTGCAAATTCTACAGACGGCTGACGTCTGGAAAAAAAAGAGGATAAATCTCTAAAGGCTCAAATTATGCCCAAGGAGTCTGTCAGGCAGAGGATCAAACAAAAATGAGCACGCCATTCAACGAGTTGGTACTTGAACAGGCTGATTTCCATACTAACAACGCACTTGTTCGAATACTCACAAAACCGTTGGCTGCAGCTGACAAACACATCCTTTTTGCTTCACTGACTCCTTTTTGCCTCAGTGGTCACAAATGCACCCGCGTCGTATAATTTATATCAAAATTTGGAGGAAAAACCTCGTTAGGCAACATCGGATGTAAAACTGAGACATAATAAAATCTGGCGCCAATGTAAAGAAATCGCTCCCGCTAATTCACCTAGTCGTTTTCGCACCTAAATTTGCTTTTTCAGAGCATTTGCGGGCTTCACGCTTCAACTAACACGTTATTCGATTTTAATACCGAGTACAGGCTGCTCTTCATGATATGAAATATTTATTAAACACTAACTTCGCTTTCATAATGCACTGCTGAGGAAAAAAAGAAAAGTAAGGGAAAAAGAATCGTCCGCGATGCGCCGTGCATCCGGTCGCCATGGCAATCATGTCGCCTGCCGTAGGCGCTGTCGAGGTGATGGAAACCACGTGTCAATTTTGACGATTCGGTGCCATTTATTTCCCTTTGAAATGCGGGTATGATTTTCGGACGCTACTCTTGATGGCTGTTTCTCAATATATTTATAAACGCGTCCTCGTACACGCGCGCGTGATGTCGTGTATTCAAATACGTGACCTGTTTGTCAACCGTGTTATCATCAATATTTGCGAAACTATACCAGCCAGAGTTGTTGATACGTGTTGATATGTCTGTTAATTACGAACCACTCAACTTCATACACGGACTAAACCATAGTGAGTTTGGGGAGGGGCCGGTTAGAAAACCTATGCGCAAAAATGGCAATACGAGAAACGCATGACGAAGCTGCCGTATGACACATGAAAATCAAGGATAATAGGTAGGTTACGCTTCACACTGAAAGACCAAGACAGGGCAAGTAGCCACGGAGCACTCGTTCCTTCGAGATGCTGTACAGACAATATTTGAAAAGAGCTCAGAGAAATAGTTTTCTCCCGTTGCTAAGCACTTCACAGACAGATCACAGCTCCGAAGCCGAGAACTCTTCTTGTTTCGTGTTTTCTTTTAGGCCTAGGTGTTGCTCTTCGCAAACATAATTTCATATTTCTGCTCTTTGTGCAAAGTTCATTTACTAATACCATCTCTCGTGTTACTGAACTGAACTTGATTTTGGACGAACCTTTGCGATATTTAGAAGCTCACAATGCTGTAATTTAATAGTCATCGCATGAATAGTAAGCTTATTGAAGGTATCGTATTCGATTGCCATCACAAATGTAAACAAAATGAAGACACCGTTGAACCACACTTTTAAAATTAAAGTTTCGAACCGCGGCTGACAAGCTAATAAATGTATTTGCTCGACAGTGTGAGATAAAGCTGTGCATTCCCTTCATCCATTTAATATATCGGCCTATGATTTAAACAAGTCGATTTCTCCCTGTGTGGCACATGACAATAATCGATGATTTTGCACCGCGGGCGATCAGGGACCCGTGCAAACTATTTTTGTCACACTTTAAGTTAAATTCAGATAGAGGGAAAATCGACAAAGAATCAAGTAAGAGTGAGAGTACCCGCTATGAGTGTCTGGCAGAAGTCACATTTATCGGGAACGGATCCCCATCCAGAATTCCATATCGAAGGCAATAAAATTGGAACCTTCCAGGCATAAAATTTCGCATGCCGAGCGCAAAACTTTCAATTCTATTTGCAATATAATGCTGTGTGTTATTTTAAAGATCAAAAATTACGACAGTCCATTAATAATTTCTAGCTTACCCCGGATACGTTTTATTTGCTGCCACCATCTGTTTTACGTGATTAACAAACCTTCAGGCGATATTAGACACACTATGACGTCACCAGAATCAACCCATTTCTTCATTTCCCCGCCCACTTTACCGCCAAAATGGGAAGCGCGCTTGCAAGTTTTACTTTCTCCATAAAATTTTAAGTCTGCTCTTTCGGAGACTGCGGTCACCATGTTTTTCTCTGAGATTCCAAGATGTTTCTCAAAATTCATTAAAACAAAACATTTATGCCCACACGGTAAAAATGTAACATACCTATAAAATACTTCACATTTGGTTCACTGTAATGGACTTTTTTCACGTTAGTTATGGTCAAATTACAAACTTTTTCATTTCAGTTTCTTTGAAAGCCAAACTGCCCAAGTTGGCATCAATTTGACATTTGATGCAAAGGAAGCTTTCAGAAATTTAATCATAAATGATATAATATCTAGTACACCTGGAAACCAAAAATCTGGTTTATGAAGATATGGGCAAAATAGACAAATTCACTCTGTTCAAATTGTGTTCACTCAATCAGATAATTGGAATTTAATAACCAAAATCAACAAAACTTTATATTAATACTTTCCTAGGAATTCGACACTAGTAATTAATTAATTATGCATGATTTTGCATTAAAACATTGGCATTGTGTTAGAAATGTTCTGTTATGACTAATAAACCCCTCCAAGCCAGACAGCAATGACAAATTTTCTTTAGATAAGTCAATTAACATTACCAAAGTTTGTCGATTTTCTTTAATAATTCAACATTAACTCCTGAAACCATTAATAAGTAGACTTTAGGCAAATCTAATTATTTTCAATTACATGGCTGGACTTATTTCAGAGAATGGTGTCGTATAAGTGACTTCAGAATCAAAATTGTCATGGAAACAGGTTACTTTACTGGGGGTTTCTAGCACAAACATTTCAAAGGAAAAATATTAATTAAAATGCCAAAATTTGCAAAAGATGTCTTCTGTCTTCCTACGCGTGCAAATTGTTTCACCATACGGTCACCTGAAGTACATTAAAGATGCCCAGGAAATGAGAATTATTATTTGTATTTATTTATCTATTTATTTATTTATTATCTTCAGAAGAACTGGACATATCTTTAGACATAGGAGTGGTCTAGAATGGAACAAACAGTGTGAAAATTGCGGCCTTTGTGACAAAAGTTTGCATACTGGAGAGCAACATCATCTGGTTTTTGAAAATACAGTGCATTTCTTTGATACAAGCACGTTGTATGTACAATATAAATGACAAGCTTGGGTTTCACAACACATTTCATAGTCACTGACTCATTTATTGATGGCAATAAAACAGCATTGGGTCAGTCCATCGACATCAGAGCTGAGGATCAGCTCTTTTTTTATGGCAAGTCCAACCAACCAAAGAGCTAGTCAGCCTTGAAACCATAAGGTTGAAAGATTTGTTATTTACTGGCATTCATTCTTTGAAGTAAAGTGAAATGTAGTAAAGTCTGTAATATTACACGTATCTTTAACCGAGAACACAAAATCTGACTACAATAAATTATTTAACTACCATAGATTCTTAACCTTTTGAGTGCTGTAAATTTTCCTACCAAAATTTTAGTGCAACATTTTACCAATTCTTGTGAATTTTTCCAAAACTGTTTTGATAATTTTGAACCAAATGCACATAACATTTCATGGGCTATAGTTTTTTAACAAAATTTTGGCAAAAATCTGAAAATAATTGACTAGGGTATATTTTATAAAGGCGACAAAAATTGACTTTGGTACTCAAAGGGTTAAAGCCAGAAAATATGAAAATAAGGTTATCTGTTTCTGCATTTCATGGAGATACTTTGATTTCAATGTGGTTACCCTTTGAGTGCCAAAGTCAATTTTCATTACCTTTATAAAATATATCCCTGTCATTTTTTTGAGATTTTTGCTAAAATTTTGATAAAAAAGTGTAGCCAATGAAATGTAATATACATTTCGTCAAAAATTATCAAAAAAATTTCAGAAAAATTCATAAAGGTAGTAAAATGTTGCACAAAAATTTTGGTGGGAAAAATTACAGCACTCAAAGGGTTAATGAGTGCAGAATACCAGGGAAAGTAAATCATTGAGAATTTTTTTGACCTTGATGGAGGTATCATATTCACAAGAAATGTCATACTTCAGATCTTTCTATATTTTAAACTGATCCCTCCTTAGGGTAGTTTGCATCTCGAAAGCTATAGTCTTAAACTTCGGTTAAAATTTTCCTCTGTGAAACTTTCAACCATTCTCTTACCAAATCAAGAATAAAAATCAGGGGTCACTGCACAAAGTTTAGAACTAGACAAAGAAATTACCTAACATTTACTGTTATTCTGTTATCGAAAATAAAAGTGACCACCATCCCTGTGTCAAGTCTAAGGGGAAAATCAAATTTCCCAAAACTAAAATGGTAAAATTGTTCTTACACCAAGAGCATTAAAATGAACCCTCAAAAGTGGTAGATCAGAAAGGAACTGTAAAAATTTTAAAGTCCAAATATCTGTCCCCAGGGCACATTCTCCCTTAACTGCAAACAAATTAAGTTCATGGTACCAGATTTTGAATGGAGAATCTTAGAGTGACAAAATACGTGCAAAGTGAATCATTAATGTGTACTTAAGATAAGATGGTAAAAATTACAAAAATTGTGTTTCAAATGCCAAGATTTCATCTCACCTAAAGTTTGTCACTCTTCCCAACTGATTGCAATTTCATTTATTCATATATTCAATTTGTTATTTGTTTCATTCACGTCATTCATTCGCTAGTCTACGAGTTTATTATATATATATATATATATATATATATATATATATATATATATATATATATATATATATATATGATCTATATTACGTAAGATTTACAATCATGTATATACATTTTATATATTTAACCCTTTGAGTGCTGTAATTTTTTCCCACCAAAATTTTAGTGCAACATTTTACCAATTTTCATGAATTGTAATTTTTTTGATAATTTTGGACCAAAGGGATATCAAATCTCATATGCTGATGTTTTTTATCAAAACTTTGTCAAAGTATGAAAAAACTGACTTTGGTATATTTTTTAAAAAAATGACTTTGGTGCTCAAAAAGTTAATTCTATAAGAATCAAAACTGTTCATGGAAAATTGAGAGAAATCATGAAAACTTCAGTCAGAAACATTTCCCATTCTATTTTCAGTGTTCCACTGACCAGACAATTAAATAATCATGTGACATGAACATTTCAGGAGATCATGTGACATGAACATATAAGGAGATAGGCTGCTGATATCCCAAATACCACAATTTATAGTTCCTCACTTGTAACAAAGGCCACTGACATACAATGTTTACATTAAAAGTACATACGCAAATCTATGTAATTTGATAGGCCTTCATTGAAATATTATTGACACTGATAGATAGCCTGAGATATGCTACCAGCGTTACTCACCAACACTCAGTTCATTTGCATCGATGCAAATTACAATCGATTGTCATCAACGTGTCCATTAACAGGGATGAAGTTATAACAAGAGCATTGTGCCTGGCAATCAAATGATATCCCGTAATTAAATTGTGTCATCGTCGCATAATGGGCAGTCATTAAGCAGATAAGCAATTTGCTAATGAAATGGGTGGCCAGCCCCATTCAGCTGATGACCTGCCAGTCTGGAAATGACCCCAGGAAGAGCCCCGCAGTTCTCCATCGTCTTGGTTGGACACAGATGAGGATTTGAAAGGCCCACTTCATTTCAAGGGTTAGGTAAAATGCACCAGCAAAACATCTGGCCACTATCCATTGATTTGGTAACATGAGATCGTCTATTCACAAGTGTCCATGATTCGTTACTGATAGACATGATTGCACATTAATCAAAAATTGATGAAAAGTATGATGTATTGACAATTTTACATTAATGTCAAGATGTAACAGAAGATGAAATTGCCTTTTTTTATGCGATTGGCATTTAACAGAAAAAGCTTCCTTATCCTCTTCAGTCTTTCTCCAAATGCAAAAAGAATTTTACTTTTTTTTTCAGATTTTGAGTCTGTTTTTATGCCGAATTTCTTAGAATTTGAAGTAAACATAAACTTTTTGATATATTAATTTCCCTTTTTAAAAAAAAATAAAGATCGAAATTGAATATGTATTATTCAGACAAACTAAAACAAATGGACAAGAATTACTGATGTCTATGAATGATTGTATGAATTATTTAGGCCAGTGTGATCACCAGGATAAGAGCCTTTGCAGTAATAAAATTTAACAAAAACCTGGCCAGGGACTTAATGCTGGGCTTGGCTGAAGTGGGAAAAACGAGACATTGAAAGAGGATGGACTTAATGCAATAGGAAGGTCTCAGCCTAGAAAGAGGATGTAATGATGTTATCGTGGGGTCACATGGGAATGACATCATCACAGCGAATAGCGATAATCACAGTCCCAGTGGAGGGGAAATAATCCAGTGTCAAATAATGGTAATACCGCCGTAGTCTGACACTAGAGCTAATCTGATCACATAAACCTATCTACATCACACGGTAAAAAAAAAAATCTCAGGCACCACCAAGCATGTCTGAAGTGAATCACTCAGCGAGATAAAAAAAAAATGCTTGAAATGAACAAGATACCGTGATGTCATTGATAGCCGAGAATCAGACATTTGCAAGAGTTATTAATACCAGAAGTGCTGCAACAATTTAATCACTTAGAAGCAGCGAGCTTATTGGATTAGCCATCATCAGATTTCGTAAATTTCATAAGGCTGCCTTAATATGACTTTCATTTGTTTATTTCAGACGGCTTACGAGCGCGTAATGGCTCTTAATCCCTTTTTATGCACACGGCCACCCTCATCATTCAAAATGAAAAATGTCACTCTCCCTACTGATAACATTTTATGGAAATGAAAGAGACTTGAGACGAGCGGGCAAAAAAAAATGTGAGCTGGGGAAACGGACGTGCTGATATAATGGAGGGTGAGGGGAAAAAAAAGAGAAAAATCGGAACAATTGAAGCTCTGCGAGTCCACAGTCACGTAATCAGCGAATACAGGGTGAAGTGTTCGCATAAAGTGTACAAATAATATTGTGCAAATTAAGTGATGAATTATGCATGAAATGAACACTTCCCATCTTCAAACATAATTATAGGACATTTACATGAGACCTATGCTGTGCTCAATTTCATTGTCCAAACTGCACTAATGTGATTCTATTTCATGAAAATAACAGCACCATCCGCAGGGAGTTGAAAGGCAAGGCACTGAGATCAACTATTGATGTCTCTTATCACTCCTGATATTTTTTTTTGCACAGACGCCAGGGCAGTCTATTGATTTCTTCCATAAATTTTCCACAATTTACTTCGAAATGTAGATATTAAATTTTGGTTCAGCATTTTTTTTTAAATATCTGAAATATTTGGTAATTCAGAACTTTACAGAGCAGGGGCTGTTTTTAAGAAATTCACCAAGATGACCTCCGACTGTGAAATCGACATGGATAAATTACATTACACAGCCAACAAAAATTCAATATCCATTTCGCTCATGCTCTGACACGCTAATATGATTATTTTTGTGCTGTTAAGTCCCCAGGGGTATGCAAGGCTTCACTTCATATGCAGATGACCTCGTACTATCCAAATAATTGGCCGTTTTGTGGGCGAATAAAACAAAATGATGTATGGTATCCTCAAAAGAGAGGTCAGCATAAGGCACTTCAGCTAGCGTTCGGGTAAACACGAGCTCAGAATTGATACATTCATGTATGTAACCTGTGGAAAGCTTACAACCTACCTTAAATCCAGTGGGGCAGCCGCAAAAAGCCATTATCGGTAACGATCACGCTACTGTGTGTGCGTATTGTGATCTTCCAGCCAATTGGGAGACGCAGGCAAAAAATATGCTGTTCGCAAATGGGGGCCACTAAAACAAATATAGCAGTCAGGCTTGAATGGAAAAACAGCAGCGATATTAAATTAAGTGCTTCTTATTAAATTTGTATCAGTGTAAGCGGTTTGGAGCTGAAAACAAACCAATGGCGGTCATTCATCATTGTGAAAAAGCTTTATTTGAACAGTGGAGAGCCCTACTGCCCAGATTGTGTATTTGCTAGCAGAATCAAAAGCAATTTGCTCCAAATGGAACTAAGTAAATGTTACAGTCCAGTAAAAAGCTATACATTTAATAACGCTACCGGTAATTCCTGGATGGCTCCTACGCCTTGTGATTAAACTACCAAAGCACTCTCAGCCGTGCATCAGACTCGACTCAATCAAACACCAACGTGGGTCTTTTGTCTGCGTCAATTGAATTAAAAGGAGTAAACGCCGATCAATACATATAGCGGAGGAAGTGAACGGGGCGAAATGCTGAAACCATTACGAAGTGTAATGACACAAAACAAGCAAAGGCAATTGTTCAATAATTGATGCTATACCAAAGTGGATCTATTACAATTCAGAGTATACATTTCCATTTGAATAACCACCAACACAACATCGTACCAGCATAAAAACACAGGTCAGCTAACCGTAGTCAGAGGCCTGTACTCCCAAACACAGAGGTTATGCCACTGCCACCTTAGTACCAATCAATACAAAACGTTTATACACGCTTAAATCTTTTTTTAGAAACAGCAATTTTACAATTTGTAATTTTTTAATGTGCATTTAATTGCACTGTCAAATTTTGAGAGTGGTTAAAAGACAAAAAAGTGCCAGCTTTCAACGTTCCATTTTTTTCTCTTTCAACTGCTGACCTTTTCAGTATGGTTATATATTTTGTCTTCATAATATCTGCAGATCTGTTTTCCTGTCGTGTTTGGGAGTTTGAACGGTGGCAGAAAATAATAAGGTGTGGTAACTTGAACCACTAAGCCATCTAAATGAGTGTTCGGCGGTAATTACCGGACAGCATCGTAGCCATGTCACTTCAGTTGCCATGGAAACCAGTCACATGACATGTCTGCTTCAAGGAGATTTACACAACTTTGAAGAATTGAAATTTCAGTTTTTTTGTATTTTTCTTTCTCGGTTGAAAAATCACTTATTATTGCAAAGCTCAAGGCTGTAATCTCTGAACAAACAAGCTTATAGACCACACATTATTTTTCATGGGCTTGAGATATTAAGCATTTGCACAAATAATGGTCCTATTTACTTGCAGACCGTATTTTCTGATGTTGAACTGTTTTGAAATTGTCACATTGAGCAGCATATAAGCCATGACTGTTTGTTACAATGTCTCTGATGGTGTAAAGAGGATTAGTATGTTGCAAGGTCTGCATACAGAGAAGTATCAGACACTGGAATTAACATTTAACAGTGTTTCACTGTCCGCACCACAACAGCAGCTTCAGTCAATTAACTCCAAATTGACATATTTCATTAGGGTGGTCCAATTATCTCATCTTGATTGTTTATTTTAATCATCATTATCGGCAGGGTAAATTGCCCTGGGTTGGCCCATTTGCATATTGAAATTGATTACTGGGCCACGTCATGTACGCTGCCATGGTTATTTCACTCCCGAGGTGGTGCAGAGCAATGCAAGTGGCCGCCGATGCCTGGCTATGTAGCATTCCATATTGATCCTCCAATCCGGATCTCACGGAATAATGGCCGGCTTGACAAGGATTTAAACCACCATTTAGGCTTTGCTATTGCCCCCCATTAGGCCATCCTGTGTACACTGCATGGTTCCACAGATTTTCCATTGTCTGGACTTCCAATTTCATTCTCCACTGAGACACTTTTTCCATGAGCTTACGGATGACAGGTGAATGGCAGGATATTTTCTTGTTTGCTTTCAGGTCAAAGCCGGATTTCAAGCCCACCGATCGACTGATTTTTCTGAGCATTATAACTTCCTTGAGCCTTTGCCATTGTATTTGGGTGTCCATGTTCCCATTTTCTGAAAAACAATGGAAAGATTAACATTGTTACTTCTTTTGTTTTTCTTGATTTCTTCGCCTTTTCTTTTCAATTTAAACCACAACCATGAAGGGGGGGGAGACGAAAAGATGATCAGATTCGCATGAATGAATAGATAAAGCTTTTCACACTTTGTGTATCTTCAGTGAGTGTGTAATCAATTGAAGTTCACCTTTGTCATTTTAGACGATACAGCATGGTAGCATTGCTGCGAGCTTGGTGCAACAAACTGGTAAAAACCATGTCTCACAGAATATACAGAAACACAGTCTTTTGTCAAAATATTGATTTTTTTTTATACAAGCTATTCATTGGACACAGTCAAAACCATTTGTTTGCTGTGTGAATACCCAATTTCCACCACAAATGCTTTTCATTTTGGGTCAAATGAACAACAGATTTCGAAAAGGATACAAAACAAAATATTGATATCTTTCTGAAAGCTGTCACTATAATAGATGGTAAAGATAATACAGGCAGGTGGATTCGGTGAACTTTCATTTTATTTTTCTTTCCAGTATATCTTACAATTGAGACTTGCAAAGAGTAATATGCCGGCACAGATGGACGTGTCAACCTGCGCGTTTGATTGAGAGAAAGCGGGAAAAAATTCCACCGAGTGTTTCCATGAAACCTTTTGTGTGTATAACCAATTTTACAATTTGCCGAGGAAAAAATTTTGACGTTTTCTGGAAAGACAATGTCAGTGATAGAGCGTACACTTTTAGCGACTGATAGCTGAGCTGTCTTAATGGCAGGGTATGAATGCTTGTCAATCCCATGCTAAAGCTGGATGGAAAAAACATCCCTGATCGCCAGGAATAATCTGGATTTTGATGCAACTAATTCTGAAAAAAATTTATCTTTCTAAGTTTGCCGCACACTGTTAGGCACTGATTCTGACTGGTGGCAAAGTTCATGAAATCGCTCAAATCATACTACAAATCAGTTTAAGGGTTCGTATATCTTTTGTAAATAATTCTAAGTGTGGAGTAGTGGTGATGAAGCACTACAACTTGAGAATTCTCACGAGCTGTGTACACATGTTAAAACTGCTTGCAAGTGGCAGGAATTGTATTCTATGCAAAAGTCGGCTACACATTCAAACTTTGAACAAGATCACCCAGCGCTTCTGTTTGCAGTGTGAGGGTCTGATCTTTTGCAAAGAGAATTTAGAAATTTTAATCCTTTTAACACAGTGTGTCCCTCTTAGTACTATATCATTTTACACTTAGCGCTTTTTTCCCCCAATCACATGACAGTACCTGACATTGTACCGGTGGTCTATTATGACGGTTAAATGTTCTGTGTTTACATTCAGCGAATTCCACAGTTGCCAGGTATGTGTGTGGGCAATTTCAACAGATTCATATCAACACTCCTATTTGCCAAGTGCACAATTTTTCCTGAACAGTGCAATTCATCGCTTGTAAATTATTTTCTTATACCTACTTCAGGTTTTGACCTTTTTTCATACAGTGTTCTTTTCGAACAACTTATTTACACAATGATTTTAATTACACTTCCAAGCCATTAGATAATGAAATCATTTATTTGAAATATCAATATTGATGACTGGATGTCATATTTTTTGCAAGATTTCACACCTTTGTAAGTTTATATCACAATTTTTTAACCTTCCAGACTACCAGTATATCTGCTACGGGGAATTTAAAAAATGTTTGGTTCAGAGAGGTTTTTTCTGAGGTTTCAAAGAATAACTTTGAATTCTAAGAGCAGATTTACAAGTGAAAATTTTTTCTGGCCAACCTCTTTATTCCTTTATCTTATAACATTTATTATAACAGCCAAATATCCAGTCAGTATTATCTCTGTAATTTGTTTGAAAATCCGTCGCCGATGTCAAACCCAAAATAGAGAGTTCAACCACCGGCATATAACTCAGACATCAGATGCACCGTGTTTTTCAATTATCGGCGACAGCCTCCCGCGGAGCTGCAACCCCACATTCCCTTGAAAAAAAACCCAGCTTGGGTCCCTGGCTACCTGGGATGACGTTAATTCTAATGTTCTTGTTATGAAATCAATGATTTTAATTTCAATATTCATGTCAATTAGGGCAGTTTTATTAATGGCTTGTCAGTGACATGAATGACTCCATATCACCGCCTCTCCGGGAGGCCGTGGCAAACATTAAACTGTATGACAAAAGTGACGGCCAGCAGGGGAGCACAAGCAATTTCTCTCTCTCCATTCATTTTTGTTTTGCATTAACGGAGTTTGGCGCCCTACAGGGCGGCTTTTTGTCAGGCCTACATTAGTTATCAGCCGATTTTTACCGCCACGGCTAATTCAATTACCGCCTCCGGGGGTTGGTCAACCCTCGACATCCATGCCTTGCAACTCTGTTATTGTCTCAGAAGAAAAAAAACGAAGAAAAAAAAATAAATAAAAAAAAAAGCCCTGAAAAATGTCAAATGACATGGACTATATAGAAATAATGTTCCCACCTACATCCTGACAATACAGTGCTGGGTACATCAGGTTGCTTGCTTGCCCTGTCGGTTTCTTTGTTTGCGCGGCTGTTCTTCACCGCTGCCGAACACGCGAGATCATTTGGGGGTATGCGGGAGAAACCTAATGGAAATTATTTTTTCTCTGTCAATCAAAACCTAAAAGCATATCATTTGTATCCATTGTTGACAGGCTGATAGATTTTTAATTTGATCTTTAGTAATTTACGAGTTCCGTGCTTTCTGAGCAAAAAAAAATATTGGCGTGCAGTCATCTAAAACTCATCATGGCTGAAACTAATCATTTGAAATAAAAATAATAAATTTATCGCTAGAACGTATTTATCATAAATTTAATCATCTCATAAATCATTCTTTAACATTTCCACTTCAGAGTACCTGGATTAATGCATATATTTTTTCTCCATCCGTGGATCAATTAATTTGATTATGCAGGGAGGAGATGTCGCCCACATGATATCTGACATTATAAGTGACAACTACGTTGAGGGAAAAAAAAAATTTCCTCTTGCATTAATTCGATGACAAGGTGACATTAACCGACCTGTATTCATTGCCATGCTATTAATCAATCAGCTTCTTAAGCTGTCCTTACCCTTTTACCACGTGACTTTGGTTTAACCCTCTTGCCGTGGATGGTGCACACAGGTGATTTTACACAGGAAATGGGACGCTGGGGTTTCTTTCTAATAGGAAAAAATAACAGAGAGGGGGATTCTACAGACTATACAGAATTAAAGGGGTATAAAGGGGAGGGAGGTTGACGAAAAGTGGTCAACTTCAACAGTTGGATGTAAATAAGCATTTTGGCCACCACAGATGACAGCATAGAGTCAGACGAAAAGATTTGGAGGGGGCATTCTTTCTGAACAAGAAACTATGGAGAGAGGGGGGACTTCACAAAGAAAGGTATATATTCTCACAATCAAACCTTTTAACTCAGCTTCTTGGGTTTTGAGTTCATTGGGACAAATTTCAACAATTAGCAAACTTTGATGAGATACAGGATTTCCTTCATGTGTACAAAAGATTTCAAATAGTGTGGGCAGCTTTAATACCCACTTGACTTGCTTTGCCACGTTTCTAGTGTTTCTTTTGTACCACTTGTGTTGTTTTTGAAAACCAGAGCATTGAACAAACTGTTTTCATAAATTCTGATCTGTAAAACAAGCTCATTCTTGAATCCGTCTTTCAACAGTCGCTGATATGAAACACAAAGGTGAGCCTTGCCAACAGAATGCATTGTGGTAAATACAATACATCGATACATGAATTTCCACTTATCAGAGTTAAAATCAGAATAGCACTGGATAATACTCACATTGAGGTGGTATTGAGAACTGGCATTGAAAAGAATTAGAAGTAGACACTATGTCAAAAACACAACAAAAAATACTGCATGAATTACACCAAAAGTTACAATTGTATGTTAGGAGTAGAGGAACGAGTCTCATCTTTTGTGTTGGAATAGTGTGTTCAGAAAACAAATACACTGATTTCAAAGTAAATGAACCTGTTTCTCATTATTTGTTAAATAAATAGTTGACAAACTCCTTACTTGAACAATCTTTTCACTTTGGAGGGGTGGGGGTGGGAGGATGGGGGTATGTAAGGCATGGAAGGAGAGAAAATATAAATTTTTTATCAAAATCAGGAATCTCTGATAAAACTATTATTCCCTCGCTTCCTTGAACTCTCCCCCGCCTGCATAATGAACTGTCTAGCATTGAAACAGAGAAACCGATGCCACAGTTCATGCAAACAATGACAGATGATTCAAAGGCATTTAATTATTCCAGCCATGCTTTAATTGGGATATGTGAAACTCTATAGCAGACAATTATGGCAATTAAACCCACTGGGAAAAAAACAATATAAAGATATCGCAGAATCAATTTGCGGAATACACCATTGACAATCACTCTGCATGGGACGAGCAATTGAATTACTGACAATTGAAGCAGCACCATCAGTATTACCTCCTTTTCTTTCAGAGTAAAAAAAAAAACGGCCGACAAAATTATTCTTTGATGCATTTCCAATTATTTTTTTTTCATTGGATAATATATTATACCTAATATATGAAACCTGGTGAAAAGAATATGAGGACTGGCTCTGGCAGTGCAAGAAATTAAATTTAACAATTTGGCATCCTGGGGCATCTCCGTAATTGCCAGCATCTCTCCGATATTTTTCCCCTTCCGGAACTGGACACAAAACTGAAAGCCATTGTACAGCACTTGCGCACCCAGCCTGTCGATGTTGTCCGCAGATAATGAACGAAACTGAGCTGCCCTATCAGTTTTTATTTACACCCAATGTTCCCAGTTCACCAATATCAATGTTTCAACAGATAAGGTCCCCAAACCCACTAGATGATCCGCTATTTGCATGGGTATTGTTTGAACTTCAGCTACAGAGCCAGCCAGTATTTGTTTTTAGCACTCTATAAATAGGCAGTCCTCACACTAATGACTCTATGCTAAAGAAAACAAGCAAATCACTCAATTACTCAAGGGCCCTAAGCTACTAACCAAACATCAAATCTGTATACAAATACAAATTCACCATATTGTTGCTGGCTGATCAGTACCCAATATTATCATCCGATATTATAATATCCACACCATTTTAAAAATAATCTGATAACTCCACCTCTCTTGAAATTTCCAGCAGGTTATGTTAGCCATAGGGTTTTGTTTCAGTCATTAAAACCTAATCTGAATTTCATTTGCGATCATACGCATATCTTTCTTTTTTATGTCCGTGTTTTTTTATATAGATGGCATTTTTCATGCTTTAGCTTTGCAAAGATGATCATTAAAAAGCATTTACCTGTCACAGCTGCTGGGGGTATTTGTTCACAAGTATCACCCGAAATAGTTTGCTAAAGTTCAGAGGGATACAGTGGGATTCAATTTGCAGTAGGCTGGGGGGTTTCCATTTCCTAATTGCTAGGGAGGCCCTGCAGTACTTTGTAATGGATATTGTACTCAGTCCTGGCATATTACTGCCTTCTCAGCCACTACCACATATTGTAACTTGCCTGCTGTTAAACAATCCAACCAATTGAGAACAACCTGTCCTCTAACATCAGCAGTACCATGGATACTACTTTGCTACATTTGCTTGGCAGGTTCCATTAATCAAGGAGGTAGGTTATGCAGGGGGGGGGGAGAAGAGGCCGTTTGTAGCTCAGTGGGTGGGGTTAACAGTTTGATTGCCTTTGTCTGGCAGAGTGCAACTGTTAAACACAGGAGTCAACACAAAACAAAGAAAGGGCTGGCAATGTTGGAAATAAACAGCCGTTGAGATAGTCTGTCCACTCGTCAACAATAGAGGGAACAATCGCGGCCACAGCAACCGCTATTCTGCTGAATAATATTAGCCAGCACTTCAAGCTAGGTGAGATGTTTGATTTGTAAACAAAGAATGATCAAAAAGGTGCTCGATGCACTGAGAGCTAACCACAGCCCCCCAAAAAAGAACGAAATAAAAATTGGATAATTCAATCGGGGAATCTGCGACGCAATTTATTCAGGAACGTCTACATGTTCGGAAAAATCTGAATCCGCAAATTTAATATCGCAGTCTCCGGGGAATCTGACGCAGATTACAGCAAGAGGAAGAGGCATAAAATGTGAAAGGCCCAACAATCTGGTGCGCTAATCTGATCATGGCCACATTTCTATAGTTGTTAAGGAAGTCAGCGTGTGCTTGAATATACGCACGGCTAATAGCTTCAGATTTTACCTACCTAGTGGGAAATAGCTGTTACGCCTAATAGCATTAAAAACTCTGATCGAACACAAAGCCCGCTGAAATGCGATGGATAGAGTTATTTTATTAATTGGGTAAATGTACGGAACTGGGCTATGCAGCTTCAACGGCCTCACAAAAGGACCTCATTTACAAGTCAAATATGCGTTACAAACCAAATTCAGAGTTCTTCTTTTGTATTGCATTGGGGGAATGTGGATAAGCACACCATGTTAAGTTGTGGTAGTTTAGTTGATTCACAACATTTAAATAAAAATGAAACATAAATTCCAAAAAAATAACGACCTAAAAGAACCAGTCACTGACTCAGACTTTTTCTTTCAATCTGACCATGGAGGTAGTAGAGACTCCGTGATCTGACACAGAAACATGAAGTTGGCTGCAGGAAAATGATAAATTACGGTAGATATCACATTAGCGCCTATTCTCGGCGTGTTTCAAACACACCCTCATTATCCCCATTACAAAACTGGGCTATTAAACCTGCAGAACAGTCAATACTCATCGCATAAAAGCACAATGAATTACTTCCTAGAAACATGAATATTTATTCTAACTTTTCGACCCAGCCATTTCAGCATCGATTCATTTGTTGAGCAAAACAATATTGACAAGGTTGCTGTCAGTGAAAAAAGTAATGGAATAGCATATTTATAGGTTGATCTCCTAAGAGTTGTTGATTTTGTTAACCTGAATGGACAATGAATGCAATTTGTTATTTAAAAAAAAAAAAGAGCTTAAATCGGCAGACAGAATCAAAGTGCATTTTAATGTTGTAAGCAATCAGACTGGAATTTCTCAACTGTTTAAATGTTTCTCCTTGGCAAATATTTGATCTTTTTCTGTCTGACAAAGACTTGTGATCATGTTCTTTACACCTGAATTCCCCACCTAGCAAGCTCACACAGGGCTGTCTTTCACACCCTTACCTTGTGAAATCAATGTTTGCCTAGGCCTTAGAATAAAGCAGGTTTCTGAGGTGCAAATTGCAAACCAAACAATCTGGGGCCCAACCCATGGGTCCACCTTTTTATCTCTGACACAAACACAGGACAGATCTCTTTGACACAAACACAGGACAGGGAGCAAAGACAGCATAGGGGGGGGCTACTGTCTATGAAATGGACAAGACTGGGCAAACAAAAGCCATGGAATCTTGTGCAAACAGGCTCACAGTCTCATTGGTGGTGTATTAGTTTTTCTCTATTGTACTAGACCACTCACAGTGACACCTTTGCACTCAAAGAGTGTTAAAACAGGCCATGCAGTTTCCACTCAGTGATCAACTTGACAATTAGTTCATTTGAATTCTAAATTGATACCTGGGCAAAAAAAAACTAGGCGTCTAATTAGGTACCCCACGCTGAGCTGATTGTTCTAGGATGATGAGGCTGCCAGGTAGGTACACAGCAGGCGTCCACTCACAGCCGTTTCTTTCTGAATGGTGTGAAACACCCACTGTTTGGGATGAAACAGAATGAAATTGACGGGCAAACTGTGAAGGGAGTGCATGTGCATCAGCGGCTTGGACGGCCACGGTGCCTCCGGTGACCATAGCTTTGTGTGAGACTATGGTTGAGAACAACAGAGTGTGCCTCCCGTCACCTCTGTGTTTATCATATTGCTTATGTAAACACGGCAGGGGCTACCGGCATAGCTTTCAACACTAGGTGATCAAGCTACGCACGCAGCGGCTTGCTTGTGTAATAAAGGTTGCACTGGGTGAAATGGGAATATGTTGAAAGAGGTAAAAAATTTCACAAATCACAAATACTTTACAATTAATATGGTACTGTCTTTGGTGGCTTTGCTCAATGGCAAAATTTTCACAAAGCCTTCTCATTGTTTGCTTGGCAGAAACAAGATCATATGGGTGCAAATCTGGTATGTTTTGAGCTGTTATCTGTGAACAGTGCATGCCATGCAGTGCAGGGACGTATCATCTGTGATACTCTGGCGATAATAAATGAAAATTGTGGCATTTCACTTAATTGTCTTTCACAGCGCCCCATGCAGCATTCACACAGCTCAGGTGGGCTGGACCAAAAATTCACAGCTTACTTGAGTCATTAATGAGTCAATTTCCCCTCCCTCGACTCTCACCTTGGCAACCATAAGTAAATTAAGTAGCCTGTGTGTATTGGAGGGGAGGAGAGTGTTGATCCTTTGCTTGTTCAAGTGGCCAATTATATTCCGATAAGATTGGTTTGCTTTTGTGAGTCGATTGGTACCTGCTGCATCTGAAAGGTTTTTTTAATAGCAGGGGTATGTGGTAGTACATTTGACCATATTAAAGTTTTTGTTATCTTTGTTTAATTTTTCAAAAATTTCACAAAAAATTTAGATTTGACCATCACAGCTCCTACTGTTCAGTTGCGTAGTGGTAGCAAACAACTGAAAATGTTTTGTATAGCTGACGGTGCTTATATAGCTTAGAAGAAGAAAGCAGGTGTTCTTGTGACAGGAGTTTGGGGGAAGATAAAATAGCAGCCTGCTAGTACTTTTTTTGCAAGTACTTGGGTTTTGCTAGAGATATTCAAGAACACAGTGATAATGGCTAATAACGTTGTCATAGAGTTTTTGATTTTTTGGCATCAGAACAGAATTTACGCTTACTTTCACGCTGCAAACCTTTGATCAGGAAAAGCCAGTTTTGTTTCACGTTGATATCTCGAGACAGTGACATAAGAAATTTGATAAGCGGAGGAGAAAAAGTGAGGAGTACGATGAATTATTACTGCTGATGTTAGCTGATACCTGGTGCAAACTTTTTGTCTTGGATTTATCTGATTATAAACCCCCGCGATGCATGTGATCGACAAGCAGTGTCGTCTTTCTAATAGATATGCCCGGGAAGCCAACGAGGGTATTTGCTTTCACTTAAGCTGATTTCAATTCTAAGCCACACGAAAAACTGCAGAAGTGGGAAAAAAGATGGTCAAATTTGGCAAAGCCTG